>NC_064765.1:2552500-2852500 GCF_011397635.1 Epinephelus fuscoguttatus
CCTGTGCTTCCTTAATATTTTCTGTCTTGTCTGTAACTTGGATCCATCATCTAATTTCACATTTTCCTGCACGTACTAACATTTAACCACACCCCTCGGTCAGATCTGCAGAACAGAGAACACTCAGACCTCAAGGTTCGGACTGAACTGAGCTGCTGAGGTTTAAAGTCGTCCTGTTCTGCAGGATAAAGTAGAGCCGAGCTGACAGGAAATCTTTATTCTGCAGGTCTGCTCTCTGCAGGCGGGAGGGCGGCTCACTTCACCTCAGTCACAGTCTGACATTTATCAAGAGGAACGCCTGCACGTATGACTCAGCGGAGGATGATTGTTAAAGAGCACTGGACCGTCGGCACGGACTTCATGATGAATCTACGGGTGGCTCAACATTAAATGTTAAAGTCACAACATATTGTATTTTGTCTCTATATTCTTATGATGTCTCGTTCAATCCATCTTCAGCTGAAACTAGATCTCATGATCAGACTAAATGCCAGTGTGGAGCCAGGAGGACCTAACGAGAGAAAAATAAGAGTGTAAAACTATTTTATATTCTGGACCCGCAGGCTGTTAGAAATGTCGGATTCTTCAGAATAAATTATCTCTGGCTGCAACGACACAACCACGGAGTCTCTGGGGTAAAAAATTAAACAACAGGGATTTAGAGGTAAACATGAAAATATGTGTTACTGCTTTATATCATTCCTTGTTACTTAAAACTTGTAATGTTTTAAACTAAATTCATGACGACAGACAAGAGCAGGAGGGTTTAAACTGTCCTTATCCAGCCAAAAACAGCCAGATACATTTTTAGTTTCAGTATCAATCTGTTGATTTTTACAATAAATTGATCATATTTGTGTCTAAAAATATCAGGAAATTGTCTTGTTTTGTTTGATCAGCACTCCCAAACCAAAATATATTTAATTTACAAGCATATAAACAGAGAAAAGATTCAAATCCAAACACTTTGAGAGGCAGAAAACAGGAAATGTTTTGTATTTTTGCTTTATAAATGCAACACATTCTCATACCTAAACGACATATGAGACCGTTGCAGAGCACCAGCGACAGGTGCAACAGTTGCACCAAAACTATGTGGTTAGGATTTAAAGAGAGATCATGGTTTGGTTTAAAATAAGAACGTTTGTTATGTTGACTTTTGGTTTGACTCTGGTCTCCTGAGTGAAAGTCCTGTGCTTGTTTGACCCATTCGACCTCCACGACTTCCTTCCTGTCCGAACTTTGTCACTCTTTATACTATCGGTGCTTCTCGAAGTCAAGGATGCTTCCTTGGTAGGACGTGTCACACAGGACGTTGCCCTGACATTGACTCCTGGTCACCCAACGTCACAACCTAAACTCAACCAAGTATCAACATTGAACAACGTCTGTGTCCAGCTGGGCGCGTGCTGCCGTCCACTTATATAACATGGGCTGAAATCAACACTTACACTGAACTTAACTAAATTTAAACAGGATTTTCTGTTGTTATCTTCAAACTTAGAATAACTGGAACAATTCTACACATCGGGGCTTTAAAGGTACAGTTGATAGCATTTATGATAATAATAACTTTGTGTCATATTCACTGAAACTGTCTCTGTATCTTAAAAGAAGCACATGAGACAGATTCAGTGCTTCTCAAAGTCAAGGATCCTTTCTTGGTAGGACGTGTCCTTCTAAATCGGGTCCTACAGAGGCTAGGCAAGCCTCCTTCCTCGCACTCGGTGAACACACGTTGGAACAGGCTAGCGTGCACCCAGGTGTGCATCACTGAAGAGGCCCCGCTTTCAATTCCAGGAAATTGTGCACGAAGAGTTGTGGGTGCTTCATGTCTGCTGAGGATACACACATGCATCCTTGAAAGAAGAACTCTGTCCTTAGTTGAATTCAAAGGATCCTTGACACTGGAACAGTCCTTCAGTGAGATTTGAAGATGTAGCCTCCTTGACATTCAGCTGTTTAAGGATCCCTCCTTAAGTTTGAGAAGCACCGTCTGTCACCTGACTTCCTCCTTTGTTCCTGTCATAATGGCCACAGCCACTAGAGGTCGTCGTGTGACATTACCGTAAATGTGGGTCGTGATAAGCTGCAGTTTTTTGGGTGACAATGACGCTTAAATTTCTGTCGATGGCTGCTTGCTCCGCTGCCGTTCAGCGGCTCACAAGTGGAACTAGCTGCTAACAGCCACCGCTCCACAAATCCATTCAGCAGCTCCACCATCCACAGTCAGACACACACGGCTGATTATTTACTGCTGAATTACAGCTCACAACTTGCACCAACAGAAACATCCTGGTGCAGACTATTTACTGGAGTTTACCAGGCTGTTGCTCGTGCTGTGTTTGAAGATAATTACAAGCACGGCCGTTCTCAGCTTTCAATGTCCGACAGTCCACCACGAACATTTTCATCATGTATCGTCTCAACAATGAAAATGAAACACAGATTTCTTCCTAATTTTCACTATCAAGATCTATTTTCAGCTCGTCATCGTCTCGTTTTTGTCATGAAAAAAAGGTTTTGATGAAAAGTTTTCGTCAACAAAAACACTGGATATAGTAAGTACTATGTGACGATGTCGGACAAAGATGGGAAGAGATGTGTGTTTAGACATCAGTGGGCAAAACCTTTGTCTTAATTTCCAAAAACACTGTGGGGAATTCCTTCATCTCTCCCTCGTTCTCCCCCTGATCTAACGGTGAGGGCCAACAGTCCGCTGTAGCTCCATATGGTGCTACGCTCTGACCCCGCCCACTTTATGACAGTACGATCAACTGCAAAGGCTTTGATTTAAACCTCTCCTGTAACTGTACACTGCTCAAATATTCAGTTTACTGGGAAATACATCACAGCACAGACACTAAAGATGCCCCGGAAACATCAGCGTACGTTTCCACCTCGGCTCCTCCTGACACACCAAAAACGTTCTCTGGATTTTGAAAGAATAAACAAATAAAAAGATCATGTGGTAAAACTTCCAGGCGATGATCATTAAACAAGTGTCAGTAATGACACAGGAAACTGTCGCCATGATGACTTCAGCATGCTTTGAAATGACAGCAGACTAACAAACACACATCAGGTGCCACAGAGAGCGTGGTGAGGTCAGAGGTCATGTGACAGGAAGTGGACACAGGCGCCAGCTCTCTCTTCCATTCACTCTCACATCAACACAGAGCGGCTCGGTGACAAGACCACAGATGGCGGTGTGGTGAGCTGCGAGGGATCATGGGTAAAATGAGGGATGAGGCCCGGTTGCCATGCAGCAGCGAGGCCATTCAGAGCCACGGTTACCACGGTTACTACAGTCATCACCATAACATTACCACTGTACCGAGGTTAGAGAAACATGCAGCACCTTTTTGGGCTTCACTCCTCGCTGCGTGGTCGAAGGAAAGAAGGGAAGGAAGTGAGGAAGGAAGGACGGGAAGGTGGAGGTTAAAGGTCAGAGAGCTGTCAGAGGCGGCATGCTGGAGGTGACGGAGGGACCGTGGTGAGTCGGCGCTCTTCGCTGGTGCTGCACATTTTGTCACATCATCATTTCACTTCCACACACACACATTTCTTCACTCAGTGTGTTTTCACACAAACTGCAGAATAATCTGATTAAAAATGTGTCACACACAGACAAGAGTAGTGGAGAAGGGAGAAGAGGAGATTAAGGAAGACCTGTACAGAGACTTAGTTTCTTTTGTTGTTTTTTATGTTATTTTATTTTATTTATCTACTTTTATTTACTTAACGCATTATTACACTGATGTTTTGTCCTGTTTCCATGTTCATGTTCATGTTTTCCTGCAGCTGAGAACTTATTATTTAAAAACTCTTCTATGTAAAAAAAAAAAAAAAAAAAAGAAATGAGTGCTGGTGCTGCAGCATGATACTGTATATGTAATTCCTTTTTTTGGCTTAATAAAAATAATTGGAAAATACATTTCGAATACTTTAAAAATGTGTCAAAAACGACTGATGTGCTTTTAAATATTCTCTCTTCACAGCGATTAACCCTAAACATGATACAACACATAATCTTCTGCATTTATTGGATTTGTTTTTCCCCCTAAAATACGCGACACATTGAGAGCTCCATGAAATTATTATTATTATTATTATTATTATTATAATTATTTTCACTTTTGTGTGCATGTGTGTTTATTTAACAGGACAAACTAATAAAAAAGTGAACCCAGAGCTCTTGTATTTATAACATATTAACCCTTTGAAACCTGGAGTGACATCACTTTTCTTGAGCTGCTCTCAGACACAATTATTCAAACCTTTGAACTCTGAGTAAACTGGTGCAATTTATTTGAAGAAAAAAAAATAGATTTAGAAAATTATTTTTAAAAGCTAGAAAAAAAAAGCTGGGGAAAAACTATGTTTATAATTATCATTATTATATATTTAAAATTATGTGACAGAATTATTATCATTTTTAAGCTTGCTTGTTTGTTTTTTTATTTTTTTCTTTAAACCCGTGTCCATTCAGACCTGACTGGATGTGATAAACTCACAGTGATCAGTGTTCAACTGAGATTTAAGCATCTGAAAATAAAGCTGCAGTTACAGTATATTAACATCTATTAACCTGTATTTCATAATCAATCATAAACTGAGCTCAGAAAAACTGAACAGTTCATAAAAAGTTAACTTATGGTGTTTGGACCTGAAAAATATCTGTTGTCAGATTTATCAGATGATCAAGTGAATGAATCATTTCTGAGGACATGAAGTTTCTGAACTATTTTAATTTTTTCTTTTCTTATAAATACTGCTTACATTTTGGATTTGATGCATTTACTAAACTTGGAAAAATAAAATCTCTGTTGTTTGTTGAAGGTGGGCGTTTAATCAACATGGAACATCCTGCTGCTTGTGCTGCAGTGTTGTTCTCTATCTGTCACGACTGCCTCTAGTGGTTTTAGAAATTATTTGTCCTTTTCCAGTTTTTAAAATGCGTGTCCTCTCGTTGATGTGTTCAAATACGTCTTTCACACTGTACGTTCTGTTTTCTTGTTTTGTTTATTGTCTGCTTAAAGTTCTGGAATATAAAATCTGAAATTAATAAAAACATTTAAAATTTAACTCTGATGTCAAATTTTAAGAGTTGAGAATTTTCTAGCTGTGGTGGTTAAACATGATGACAAGTTGTTTTTTAATCCTGTGCTTCAACTGTAAACTTTGTACTTCCTGTGAGCACAACAGCAAAACAGCTGAATCAAATTCTTGGAGTTATGTATTTGATTTTTTTTTTTTAAATGTCTGACACAGATCCCCAGAGTAATAACACAGGAATAATAAGATATTAATAATAATAAAATATTCCGATAATAAATACATCCTACATTATTTAATTTAAAAGGTCTGACTGATCTCAGGGGAACTCGCCGCATAAATAAATTATCTGTAGCTCCATCACAGAGCACAGTGAGCGTATTTATGAGTCAACATCGCCCTCTGCTGGTCAGATATGAAACTGAACCTTCAGATGTGAACTGCTTCAGCAGCACAGTTTGTTTAATTTAGTAAACTCACAATTTCAGGGATTATTTAACATTATGTAAAAGAAAATGTAATTTTCATGCCAATATAAGATTGAAATCTGTCTTTCAAACTTATGGAGGAAGACCATGTGTATTAAACGGAGATTCTTCCAGATTGTTCTCCATCCTTTTACAGTCATGTTTAAACTGTGTTTAAGTTGCAGATGTTCACGTGTCCCTACGTCCTTGTCACAGATAAAAACTACATTTAATGCACTGACAACTTTCAATTTATTCTAATTTAGACTGAATTATAACATGTTAGGGACTGTTCCTTATTTGTCGGGAGGGGGGGGGGCATGTCAAATAATTTTTGAAGCAGTGGGGAGGAACTTAAGTTGTTCTACTTTGGTGTAGGGGAGTGGCATACAAGTTGAAATGGCTTCCATCAGGAAAAATCACATCAAATCTGATCTTAAAATAGTGATATTTCATCAAAATAATTTTAATCTATGTCTCATCTAAAATTTGGCCCAAAATAAACTGTCTACGTGACAAGAATGAAAAACTGAGGCTTTTTCCAACTCTAGGATTTCATCTCCAACTTTTAATTTTTCAAACATCACAAACATCAAAGAGTAAGCTTCAGGGAGGGTAAAAAAAACCAACAACCTAAGTCACATCCAGCCATGCCTCTCCCCTGATAAATAAAGAACAGTCCCTTATTGACTGATATAAATGTATTTGATCATGAAAACAAAATGAAAGAGCTTTGAATCATCTTCCCACACTCACTTCACACACAACCTGTGGAAAAGGAAGAACTGTTTGATGAAGGCAGTCGGAGAATCAGAGACGGATGAATTCAGAGTGAAACAGCAGCACAGGTGTGGCGTTATTTCCTCCAACAGTCAATACAAACACACAGGGTTTACTTTAGATAACATGGAGTGAGTGTGTGTGTGTGTGTGTGTGTGTGTGTGTGTGTGAGTGTGTGTGTTATAACAGTCCAGGTGTGTGCCGGCGTATCTGCTCCTGATTTCCTGCAGAGGAACTTTGTGTCTTTATCTGACTCACCAGTTTAGTGGACTTGGGCGTCTCCAGGATCTCTGAGGAGATAAAACAGAGGAAGAAAGAAAGTTAGTGAGAGACGTGTTTTCGTATGATCATCGTCGACTTTTACGAGGTATAAAGTCCCACAAAGATCCTGGTGCGAACAGATTAAAGTCAACATGATTTATTGTGTTTCCACCAGATGGTGAACACGACGCTGTTACAGACACTGTCAGCTGTTAAAAGACTGCACGAGCAGAAAATAACTGTGTCTTGGGAAACTGTATGTAAAGTGCTACAATGATTATTAGCAGTGTTGTGCTCTGGGGCAGATGCTCTAGCAGGTCCCTTCCACAAGAATGTTTTGCATGGGGTGCACTTTTTGTTCCCTTGCAAGGAGGTTTCTATGTGTCTGCCGGCACCAGAAGAGCTCTTGAGGCCGAAGTACATTCAGTACATTTGTGCACGATCTGTACTACACACACCTCACAGCTGCTGCCACACACACCTTCTACATTTATCATTTATTCATAACAGGCAACAACAAAGAAAACAACAAAGAAAACAATGTCACACTGTGCACACTTCAGTGATCTATAAAATCAATAACCATCACAATCAGCAAATCTTTACACACAAAAAACTGCTGTTCTCTGAATTAATAAAATAATCAACAAACCAATCCTCTCAATCTGCTCTCCTCTCCTCACTTTTCTCCACTCCTCTTCTCATTTTCTTTTCCTCCTCCTTCCTTTTTAAATAGTCACATACTAGTTCTTAAAATTATCTTCTAAATAATCTCAAATTAAATAATCCCAAAGAATGTGTGCATCAGCTGTGGCTTTGTGTTCTTTGCGCACGACATTTTTGTGCAGCACCAAAACACGTGAATTATCAAAGCTGTGGTGTGGGAGATGTAAACGATATTTCAGGTTGAGTTTTGTTTTTTAAACACACGTGGAAGATGGAAAGCAGCATGGCATCCGTCTCTGCTCGCCACGGGCAGCTGTTGACCCTGAATCAGACAGAGAGTTGGAGGGAGACATGTGGTTTTACGCCAGACTAGCTTTGCTCTTAAGATCAATGGGGGGCTGTTGCCTAAATTCAGCTGGTTGTATTGTAGATGTTTTATAGTGGATTCATTTCACAACAGTGACAAATAACACTGAGGTTCAGGGCAAACACTGTCGTCACCTGACTGTCAGTGAAGGCAGCTCAGGGCGGCGTGATGATGATCTGCAGGGCGCTCGATTTGTGTTGGTGACTGTGACAGAGGAAGTTAAAGGGACAAGGGCTCGACTCAAATGCAGTTATGGGACACACAACATGCTTTTATCTGACAATGGATGCCATGAGTCAAATATAAAAAGAAAAGAAACAGAAAAACATGTCTTGCAATAAGGGAACTTATCTAGTCAGAGGGCAAAGGGCCGGTGTTTGAGCACCACCTGAGGTTTATCTGTGCACGTGCCTGAATATTAGGATACACAGGCCCATCAATTTCCAGGTCACAGGCAGGAGGACGGAGGAGACAAGGAGGCAGATAACAGACAAATAAGAAGAAGCCTCATAGCAGCTGTGACACACGTCATATTTATCTCATGTCACTTTGAACGACAGCTCTGAAGGACGGCTGACTCATTTTGTCAAACACCTGTTGCCTCGTCTCCTCTCTCCTCGTGTCTCCTCCTTTCCTCGTCTGCTCTCATCTCAGGAGGGAGGGACTAAGACGTGAGGAGAGGATGCTAGGAAAGGAATCGAGGATGTACAAACTAAGAAGAGAGGTGAGTCTGACTTTGCCTCTTCCTGAAACAGTCGTCCATTAACCTGTGTCACCACTTTAACTCTGCACCAGAAAGAGGACGTTGCTAAACTGAACACAGTGCGCCAACTAACCATCACCACCCCCTGGGTGATGCTGCAGCAGTGAGGCGTAACCATGGAAACAGAGTGCAGCTCCATCCTCGAGAGGATAAAACATATCGGTGACCAGATGTGGAGAGGATAGGAAACTTATTTTTCTTGTGTTGGAAGTAGAGAGAGGAAAATAATACAGTGATCATTTCTTAAATCTGATCAGGTGGGAAACAGGAGATTTTAAATAAACCTGATCTTGATGGGTTTTTTCCTCTTTCTGTTCGGACTCTCCTCAGGCCCTGCGGATTTTGAAGAGTCTGTTGTGGCTGATGTTTGGGAGGAGATTTTGCAGAGGGTACACAGATCATGTACTTGTGCTAAACACAGTCTGATTCCCTCTGCACCGAGCCTACTGTGTCAAAGCTCCACTTGCAAAAATATTTGAAATGGTGTCTCCTTCCTGTGATCGGTGTCCACAAACTCCAGCAAACTACATGCACATGTTCTGTCACTGCTCCTCTCTGAATAAATTCTGGACTGAGATTTTTGACATGTTCTCTGAGGCAGCCGGGAGAGTCACCGCTGTTTGGTGTGTCGCCCTCTTTGCTTAATCTTTCTCCTGCTAATAAGAACATGCTAGTTCAGAACTCTGTTAGCTAGGAGACTGATACTGTAGCTAGCTCAGTGATGCTAAGTGAGCTAGCAGTAGATGCAAACTTCCTTCTGTGCAGTGATAGTTAGCAGGTGTAGTTTGGTAGAAAGAAAATGGTTCCAACATGATGCTCGCAACAAGGTCTGTGGATTGTCTTGAGTAACCAGGTCACGATTTCTGGAAAGAGAAACTGATGCTGAGTTTTTTAAGATGTATTTTTTGGCGCTTTGAGCTGCACAAGCTGAGTGACATCTAGTTCTGTTATACTGGAGAGAAGGCAGACATCTCTACAGCCCATACCTCTGACACCAAACAGCTCACACCAAAACTATGTACACTGATAAATAGCACTACAGGTGAAAGATAAAATATAGCCCCATTTCCACCAAACAGTACAGTTCAGTTCAGTTAGGTTCAGCTTTCTTTCCGTCTCCACGAGAACTGTTCCTTAGCGTCCCCATGTTTGGTCCCCCCTCTGTTGGGGTACCTAGCACACAGATCTGGTACTAAAAGGCGGAGCTGTGAACACTGCAGTCTGATTGGTCAGTAGAGGACGCTCACTCTGGTTTTATGTAACCTCTGTTCATACATCAGTAAACTACAACTATAAAATGAAAGAGAAAAAAATCACTTCATTCACTGGGCCGACTGCCGGCAACTTTTAAGGTGGAACGTTAACTTGTAATGTTACTCAATGCATGAGTTGATGACGTGAATCCATCAGCACACCTTAAATTTCACTGTGACAACTTTGACCATCACTTTAGTTTTTATATGACACACACTTTTAGTAATGACTTTAAAAATATAGATTCATTTGGAGCGGATTATGTGAAGGTCATATATTCTAATCCTCACTTCCTGTGGGCTACAGCAACACTAAACCCCTGAGCTTGCCTGAGAAGGACTAAATGCACAAAGCTGCTATTTTGAAATATCCCATGGAGAGAGACTCTCACTGCAGCCTGTTCTATTTTGTTGTGAAAATGTGGGCGTGCAGTCTCGTTCTGTGGACGATAAACCAGGTGCAGACTTCCATCTGTGTCACCGCTGATGAGGAAATACAGCGAGTGCTGGACGGAGCAGTGAGTGACAACAACCCCGCCCACATTTAAGAGGACTGTCTGAACACACCGAGGGTCTAGGTACCATGTCTGAAGGCTTACTGCTGGTTCCAGAGGGACTGGACTGAAAGGGTTTGGTGGAAACAGGCTTATGCAGTTTTGATTTTGGTGTGAACTGTTCCTTTAAGTCAGGCTGTGTGACCCCACCTGCTCCCCCACTGTAGCTCATGGTGGTTTAAAGTTTCTGCTGAAGGCCTGATATATAAATGTTCTTCAATAAATATCTAATTTCAGAGTCTGGTGTCATTTTGTTCATGAGTCAGTGATGAAGCAGAATGTTGCACCAACTCTGCCACACACAGGTTGTGGGTTTAAATCCCTCCGCCTGCACTCCTGGTTCTTTAAGTCTCTGCTGACGTTCTGTAAAAGTCAAACTAAACTGCAGGTTTAACAACACGTCACCTGGCTGTCTGCTGAACATCTTTTGACCCACGTCACAGTAAACAGGAGCTGTTTGTTGTGGACGTGTTTGTCTTTTTTTGGACAAGAAGATGAGGGATGAAATTATTGAGGACATTAAGCAACCCATTTGAGCTGTTCTGGGTAGAACAAGGTAATAACACCATAATTCAGTTTCAACAACAGCTGCAGGACAAAATTAATTAATCAAATGTATTTTTAGGCTCTTTGAGCACCACAAGCTGAGAGCCCTCCAGTTCTATTATATCGGAGAGACAGCAGATGTCTCTACGGCCGATATCTGCAACACTCGGTAACTCACACCAAAACCATGTACACTGATAAACAGCACTGCAGGTAAGAGGAGAAATATGTGTTTTTGATTTCTAGGTGAACTGTCCCTTTAAGGGTACGAGGCTGATTTGGTGAAATCTTGAGAAATTGACCTGCAAACTGACAAAAAAGGGAAAACCCAATTTATTCTATGTGCAAAATACCCTGTGGTTGTATGACTCCGCCCACCAGTCCACCCTGTGGTTGTATGACTCCGCCCACCAGTCCACCCTGTGGTTGTATGACTCCGCCCACCAGTCCAGTGTCTCTGACAGTCTCCATCCATGTCAGTGAAAACATGGATGCTTCACACACAGAAGATCTATACAATCAGCACAGTTTCAAGATTAGAGTCACCAATTCAGTATCTGACCAAATGTCTCCCCTTCTGTTCCTGAGATATGACGTTAAAACATGATGATGTCACAGTCAAGCTGACCTTTGACCTTTTGACCTTCATTATTTTATCCTGTTAGACATTTGTGTCAAGTTTTGTCACAATTGGTGAATGAATTCTTCAGTTATGGCCAAAAACATATTTTGTGAGGTCACAGTGACCTCTGACCACAACATTCCTATCAGTTTATTCTTCAGTCCAAGTGGACGTTTGTGTCAAATTTAAAAGAAATTCCCTTAAGGTGTTCTTGAGATATTGTGTTCACAAGAAAAAGACAGATGCAAGGTCACAGTGACTGTGACTTTTGTCCAGGTGGACATTTGTTCCAAATTTGAAGACATTCCCTCACAGTATTCTTGAGATATCACGTTAACAAGAATGAGACAGACACGGCCACAGTGACCTTGACCTTTGACAACCAAAATCTAACCAGTTCATCGTTGAGGCCAAGTGAGCATTTGTGCCAAACTGAAGAAATTTCCTCAAGCTGTTCTAGATATTGCATTCACTGGAAACCAGCAATCTTGACCTTTGACCACCAAAATCTGATCAGTTCATCCTCAAGTCCAAGAGAATGTTTGTGCCAAATTTAAAGAAATTCCCTCTTGAGATATCATGCGACAAGAATGACATAGATGAGGTCACAGTTACCTTGACCCTTGACCACTAAAGCAAATCAGTTCATTGTTAAGTCCAAGTGGACATTTGTCCAAAATTCTCCTTGAGGTGCTCTTGAGATATCGTGTTCACAAGGATGGAACAGACAGAAGTACAGATATACATACAGATGGATGGACAGACAACCCAAAAACATAATGCCTCTAGCCGCGGCTATCATCGACATGGAGCCATAAAAATATTGTTCAAAGGACCATTGTCGGCATAACTTGCAGATCGAGTAATTCTAGAGACATAAATGGGCTATCAATAATACTAATAAGAATACATACATACATTTATATAGCGCTTTTCAAGAAACTCAAAGACGCTTGAGCGGAGACGTACAGCCATGGAGCGGTATTAGACAAAGAGCGCTGGCCAATCTGGAGAGAGGAGGTAAGATGGTTGAAGTTGTTTCACATCACCAGCTACCGGACGGGATTTAATTTGGTTAAACACACAACACTATTTCCAAAAAAGCCTGGATTCAAGAGCTGAAACGGTTTTAATGTCCTGATGAAACCTGTGACCTGTCAGCTAGAAAAGTCTGCTGCACCAGAAACCAGAGACCAGAGAGCGCCCTGCATCAGCTGATTCTGTTTTTATTAAAGTCACAAAAAGGTGATTTGTTTACCTGCGTGCTCTCACACTGCATGTTTAATGTTCGGAGCGAGCACGTCCCCCAGACAACTTCCATCTTACAAAGGTCAGAATCAACATCAGTACATTTTTTTACTGTCAAACACACCTCCAGAATACTGAACACCTCTGGTGAATGATGACCAAGGACAAACTCAACTCATCTGTGTGTGTGTGTGTGTGTGTGTGTGTGTGTGTGTGTGTGTGTGCCTTTACCTCGTTTGGGAACCTTCCCAGTGCCGGGCTCAGGCGTCTCTGGAGACGTCGTGTCGGCCCCATCATCAACCAGCTGGATCTGAGACAGACAGAAAGTGAGACAGCAAGAGACAGACAGTTAGTCATGTCTTCCAGAGACGTCTGCAGAGCTGGGAAGAGACGGAGTGATGACTGTTAAAGAGGAGACACACAAACAGAACATCATAGTTTTTCCACCTTCAGAGCTGCAGAGCAGAGAGCAGAGACAGTCGGGGTCAGACAGTCTTTTAAGCCGAGCAGAGACATAATAAAGAGGATTAGTAACACAACACCTGATCGATATTGAAGCTGACTCCTGTGTGTGTCTGTTCTTGTACACCTGGGTCACAGGTGACATTTACTCACTCAACAAAGTCCTCATGAAGAAACCACTTCAACAAATAGATTCATTCTTAAGGGTCAAGTACACGCAAATCAACAAAACCTGTCACGTCCACCGATTTTCTCTTTGGCAACAATACCTTTTTTTTCCCCGAAACTAGACATATGGCCTTGTGGTTGTTTGCCTCCGCCAACCAGTCTGAGAGGGAATTTAATAGAAAGGTATGAAGTGTGTTTTTTGGCTAAATAAAGATGTTTCACACACGTCTTCAGGGGGGTCAAAGGGTACAGATGACCCCAGCCCAAGGCCAAGGGTGGCCCCTGAAAACATCTATGGTTGATCTTTAAATGATCTTTAAAAATCCATGCCAATACAAGTTAATGTATTTACATGATACATAAATGTATTTCTATAATTAAAACACATTTTAACTTGTTATCTGATACTCCCACCCTGTACAGGTATTATGAAATGGTGCAGTCCATCTGACATGGGTCAGCTGTGCACGGTGCACAGAACTTACCAGTGCCACTAACAGAAACATGTGAGGTGAACTGCGGCCTGATTGGATAAGTCAGAATAGATCACCAAAATTTGGGGGTCTTAAAGGAAAAGTAAGAGTGCAGAGAAAACAAGAAAATGAAAGGAGCAGAGAGGTGATGGACAAATGTCTGAAAAAAAAGTGGAGAAGCAGCAGGAATGACAGAGCTGAAGGTGAGGAGTGAGGCAGAGTAATGTTTAGCAAACAAAACCTGCTGAAGACACAGGTCACAGTGATCTTTGACCTCTGACCACAAAATTCTAACCAGTTTATTCTTCAGTCCAAGTGAATGTTTGTACCAAATCTAAAGATATTCCCTCAAGGTGTTCTTGAGGGAATATCACGTTCACGAGAATGAGACAGATGCAGAGTCACAGTGACCTTGACCTTTGACCACCGAAATCCAATCAGTTCATTGTTGAGTCCAAATCAACGTTTGTGTCAAATTTACAGAAACACCCTTGAGATGTGCTTGTGATATTGCCTTCTAAAAAATGAGACAGATAAGGTCACATGGACCTTGACCTTTGACCCCCACAATCTCATCAATTCATCATTCAATCCAAGTTAACACTTGTGCCAAATTTGACGTAATTGACCTTTGACCCTTGACCACCAAAATCTTATCAGTTCATCCTGGAGTCCAAGAGATTTTGTGCCAAATATGAAGAAATTCCCTCGCAGTGTTCTTGAGACACTGTGTGCACGAGAATGAGACAGATGCAAAGTCACACTGACCTTGATCTTTGACCACCAAAATCTAATCAGGTCATTGTTAAAACCAAGAAGACATTTGTGCCAAATCTGAAGATGTTCTTGAGATATCGTGTTCACAAGGATGGATGGAAGTACGGCCCAAAGTATGGACAGAAAACCTGAAAACATTAAATAATAAAAAATACTTTGTTCAAACGACCATCATCAGCACAACTTAAAGATCACATAATCCTAGAGACGTGAATGGGCCATTAGACAAAGAGAAGACACAGGTCTCATATCAAACTAAAGAACCTGAGGCGCCCATTGGTACCAACCATGTTATGCTATCTTGTCGAATAGAGGGCCAAATAACACTTAAATGTAAAGTTAGGCTAAATTGGGGCGAAGGGGAAAAGGAACATTGCCATTTTTCAAAATAATGTATTTAAATATTTCTGCACACTGGGGTCCCTGAACAGTCTTGAAATTACATAAATTGAGTTTGACTGGAAAACACAGTTCACAACCTTATACACTTCTTACTGTTACAGTTCTGCACACAATTTGACCAATATTTAATTAAAGCGGACTCCAGACTGAATGAATAAAGGCAGAAAATTATTATTTATTCACTCCTGATTTGATAAAGAGGTGATGCCTCGCTGCAGCAGTCGCGAGTTCGACTCCAGCTTACAAGCCTTTGCTGTATGTCGTCCCCCCACTCTCTCTCCCCTTACTTCACACTCTTCACTCTGTCCTGTCCATTAAAGGGCCAGTGTGTAATATTTGGCATGATTTATTGTCAATCTGAATCTGAATATTCTGCCCATTAATATGTTTATACAAGTGTATAATTGCTATAAAATAAAATTTGTTTGGTTTTCGTAGCCTTATAGTTATGCTTATATATATATATATATATATATATATATCTCTCAAGGGCCTTGCTTTAGAGAGGTCGCCATCTTGCGCCGCCATGTATGTACGGCAGACTGAGCGGAGGAGGAAACAGCAGAGAGTGTTAGTAGTTCGTCGATAGAGAGTAGTTAAAAGTTTTTTAGTTATCAAGTTTGCGAATGGACCTCACTTACCATGCAACAGGAGAGAATGAACCCGAACCGTCATCTGCGAGGAAAAGAAGACGCAACTTCACTCCTTGTGATGCACTCTCTGCGGCGCTTTGCCTCCTGATGATATATCTCCCCAACGATGGCAGCAGTAGCACTGAATCCCATTCTGTGCATTCAGCCTCTCTTCTCGCCTGCTCAGCATCAAACACATGGAGTTCCTCATCTGTATGCTCCGGCTCAAACAGGTATGGCTCTGGGTCTGTGTCCGCTACAAGAAACTCTTCAAAATCGCGTTCAAAGTCGTCCATTGCAGCTACTATAGTCCGGAGATATTGCTAGGCTAAATAAACAGCTGAGCTCTGTTTACAGGCTACGCTGTCAGTCAGTGTGCGGGCTGGAGATTGGTGGAGCAGAGAGGGGAGGGGGTGCCTGCTAGGTATGGTAAACGAGTATGTGTGTATGAAGTGTGTGTGTTACGCTAGAAGAGTCAGAGTTTGGGACGGAGTCTTTTACCCCCTGGAGTGTTACCGTAGTTTCTGGAGTGCTCAAATAAACTGGCCTTTTTCCTGAACGCTCCTCTGGTCTCCTGCAATCCTGAGCCCTGCAATCTAGAATTTGACCACTGATGTCACTGTTTTCAACCCATTTTACACACTGGCCCTTTAAAGGCAAAAAAAGCCCCAAAAAATAATCTTTAAAAAAAACCACATGTATAAATGTGATTAACTGGATTATAATTGCAGGAAGTATAAAAAGTATAGGGATGGGGGTGTTGATTATGCTGGTGGTCACATCTCACAAACACACACCAACTCATCTACAAGTGACATTTATTATCATTTATTACCAAGATGAAACCAGTAACACACATTCATGAACAAACCAGGATTAGAGTTTTGTAATGTTCTTGTATAAGGCACAATGTGTCTGAGAAGTTCAAAAGATGCCCTGTGCCTCTTGTGCGTGTGTGTGTGTGTGTGTGTCTTTTCACAGCTAACTTTACTAGTTTTGTTTATTATATTGTTATTTTCAGTTTTTCCATTTTCCTTCACTGTTTGTAACTCTGGTATTGAAGGCTCTTTATAAATAAAGTGTATTTACTGACTCACACATGACACAAAACACATTACTGCCAATGGTTTCACACTATTCCACTGACTGACAGGTGGCGATGATGCGCCAAAAACGCTGTAACAGCAGAGAAAGAGAAGAAGAAGAAGACTGCTGGGTGTAAATGATGCAGGATTTAAAATACCTTCTGGGTTCGTTCTGAATCACATACTCTTTCTTCTTACCTTCAGTATGTACAGCTGCTGTCCTTGAGAGAGTGCACTGTTGCATTCAGTATGCACACAATCAGGACATGCTACTCCATCATAACGTTACGCCATCATTCACAAAGCTCGCCAGAGACGGAGGTCAACGCGGAGAGATCTGCTGTTGTAGTGACATTACAGAGGCTACACATTTCTCTGTCATTGTTATTTAAGTTGGGACCACTTAAGTCACAGAAAACTTTATTTCAGTATCATATTTGGCGGTATGGCTCTGTTCTGGGGCCTCTGGCTTTCCTCGAGCCTACGCAGACAGCCTAAGGTGGAGGGAGCACACCTCTCTGCATTTCTCTGGGACCTTTAACTCTGCTGTCTGTCTGATGTGGAGAGCTTAACACTAAAATCAAACACCTGCTATTTCAAACTATTAATTAATTTAATTAATTAACAAAACCTAAAACAATGAGAAAGTTCATTAAATGGCCATGAAATGTTTGTGTTTGATTATATTTATATAGCTTTCCCTTGGGATGTATCTGACTGTCCCCTCCAGGCCACCATAGATAATCTTTGCTCACTGTATCGGGGGCTTTTTGCAGTATTTTTCTGGGAGGAAAACAAAAAGTTGTTTTTCATGAGAAACCAGCGAGCATGCAGCCCGGAGCAGTGGGAAAGAGCTGGCACCACACAGACAACAGAGGAATATATCAACCCCCACACACACAAACCCACTGCGTCAAATAAAGAGCAAAACAAAATCTCAAACATCTCACAAAATAAGATCCGAAACAATAGGTGGAGGGGGTGTGCTGTGGGGTGCAGGAGGGTTGAGACGATGACATCATCCTCTGGGTTTTTATTCAGTAAATGTTTCTGTGGTTACCTGAGACTGTCTCACAAAGATCCCGTGATTCTCCTCGCAGGTGAAGTAGCGTTTGCCCTGCACGGTGCCATCGTTCTTGCCCTTGGCCTCGTCCAGGATGACTCCCACCCATTTCCCGGAGGCGAACAGTGTGTTGCCGATGTAGGCCACCGTGCCGCGCTGCCCCTTCCCGATCACCTCCACCAGGGAGCCCACTTTGACGGGCCGCCCTCCCCCGTCCGAGCTCATCCTGCTGCTGCCGCTGCTGGTGGTCTGGGTGGAACAACAAAACACACACATGCTGTTAAAACAGGAAGTCAGGTTCACATCGACGCTGATGGAGGCAGTTTAAGTTGGACTTTTAAAGGGGTATTCCACTAAAAATACACATCAGTGTATAATTACGATTCAGAGATTCTTCTGCTTGTCAGCCTGTGAAAACAGGAGGGTGTAAATCACCTGTTACATCAGGATACAATCAGGAGTCTGCCACGATATGATTTTGATTCAAATTCTTGCGATTCAGTGCCCTGTGGTCGATATGAGATGATATTATCTGATCATTTAACACAGTCAGTTACAGAAGAAACTGTCACAACTTTCTGTTTTACTTTTGGCCATAAAAGATAAAAGGGCACATAAATAATAAGAGCAGTAAAGGTGATTTTAACTGACTTCACTAGCACACAGAACGCAGCCAGCGGGATCAGTTAAGCTTCAGGGCTTTCTGTCAGAGAGACCCTTCTGGAAGACATCTTTTCATTTTAACCCAAAACATAAAAGGACTCTCTGTCTGTTGACCCGTATTTTCTCCAAAATCCGAAATATTTCCACACTGCTGATTTATACAAGAGTAAATAACGTTATCCTTGTCGTCTTCTTCTTAGCTGCTGCTGAGTGACTGTGACACAGAATTTCAAAATAAAGATGATGATATGGATCGATGATCACTGAATCAATGTATTGATCCAGACTGATGGATTGTTACACCCCAAGAAAACCATTGCATTAAGTCTTCAGTTGCTCTGGAGGAGAGTCGGAGGAAACAACCCTGGTGACAGAGGTGGTTGTTTACCAGTCGAGTCAAGCTGCCACAGGAGCAGAGAAAAAACAGAGCTGCTGCTGGAGCTGATGTGAGCAAGCAGAGAGCGAGTGGGGAAAATGCATTTACTTCGGTGGTCTGCGAGGCTGGAAATAGGACAGTGGCGTGAAGTTCTGCAGGATGGCACATACAAAGCGCCAACATGCATCTAGCCACTGGTGTGCAGTTGTACACTGTAAATAATGTGGGCATATTTTTTGTTGCTTGGCATTAGCCGCTGGTGTGTTTTGGCCTTCATCGTACGCGTGTATGATATGATGTTAATGCCACTACAGAAGAGACTTGATGATCCCTGAAATTAGGTGGGAAAAAGTTTCTCTATATTGATATCTGTATCAGTTATTGGTCAAATGAGTTGTTGCATATCGGCATAGCACCTCCACTTTAAAGTTGCATATTTGGATCGAGTAAATATTAACAGCCTAGAAAACATATTTGGAGTTAAATGAGTTCAGTGTCACCTTCACACTGTGATTATCACAGCCACCTTCTGACATGAAAAATGACCCTGGAGCAACAGGAAAATATTTCGTGAACTGGCTTCAGGTTCAAACACTGCTTCATCAGATAAATCTCTGACATGCAAACTAGGGCTGCAGCGGTATAACGGTTTCAAGGTACACTGAGGTATGAAAACTGACGGTTATCATACGGTGTACATTTGGTAATCAATGGTATTAAAAAAAACAACGCAACTGGACAGAAAATCTCACCTTTATTTTACTTAAAAGACTAAATAAATCAAATATTTTTAAGGGTTTTTTTTGCCTTTAATCGAGAGGACAGTTGTTCTGGCATAAGAGAGAGGAGATGACATGCAGCACAGGACCATAGGTTGGAAATGAACCTGCGGCCAATGTGACAAGGACAAGGCCTTATTGTCAACAAGGGAGACTGTTTACACAACTTTTATTGAGAAGATGGTTTCAAGTTACAGTTATAGTAAAACAAATACAGTAAAACGTTTGTTCAAATAAAGAAAAACCTTGTGTTTTCGCCCCTTTAAAGGGCCATTGTAATTTATAACATTAATAATTCTGTAATATCGTGATATGGTGAAATAAACATACAGTTATCGTACCGTGAAAATCTCATACTGTTGCAGCCCTAAACACATTTCTCTCTGTCAGAGACTCAGCTATGGTACACAGAGGCTACAGGGCACAGCGTCACACTCTGTGGGTGCACATCTGCATTAAATGTCTCTTTTTCGGGACGGCTGAAGGACAGACAGAACACAAAGTAGTGTTAATGTCAGTGTGACCCACTGAGCTGCGCAGGACCACAGGCCTCGTCCTGCACTCTCTAAATGTCAATGCATGCTTAAATCAGCAGTGCTCCTGTTTTCTGGCTTTTGTGATAATTCCATGGCAACAATCACCTGAGGTTTCACTGAAGGTCTGATGTGTCGAGAACAAATCGCACAGCAAAACGTTTCCACGCGAGCTGCAATATTTTGTAATCAAATAATCCTGCATAACCCAATTTACAGTGTGATGTCCTAGAAGTGATGGTGACTCAGCAGAAGAGAGGAGAGGAGCAGATATTATTACTCTGAGAGAGAACCAGCTCTCCTTCAGCTCACTGTAAACACACACAATGTCTCTGTGCTGCTGTTTAATGTAAAGGTTAAACAACCGGCAGGACGGTCGACCACAACAGACAGACAGACAGACAGACAGACACATTAAGGCTTTAAAATACTAAGATTGCATTTACTGCATTTACTGAGATACTGTGTCTCGTCCACTGCAGGTTTCTGTGGTCATGTTGCACTTCTTTGTACGTCACAAGTAATTTTATTTAACGAGTCTCTGCGGGTTCACGTCATTGGTTCGACATCCCATTAGTCCGACTGTCCGCGGCGCTGAACGGCTTGAGGCAGAGCAGGCTCACGGCTTATGTGTTTGTCACTTTCTTTTTCATTTTAACCCACACCATGATCTTTTCCTGACCCTAACCAAGTGGTTTTTGTGCCTAAACCTAACCAGACCTTAACCACAGGGCATCATGATGATTTCGGAACGGACTTCGGAACAATGGGTTTAATATGGTCAGAAAAATGGGATGTCGAACCAATGGGCCGTTCCCGTCTCTGCTGCTTAACTTGTTGATCTCCCAACAGATAACACTAATTTTATTCATATTAATAACAAGGTTCTTGGATTTCTTCGATTATTTTGGGGCTTTTATTGCCTCTCTTACAGTGCAGCCTAAGAGTGACAGGAGGGTGAAAGAATGAATGGGGACGACATGCAGCAAAGTCGAACCGAGGCCGCTGCTAAGGACTCAGCCTACAGGGGGCGGACACTCTACTTGCTGAGCTACAGGCCAACCCAGGATTTCTTGGATATTTGAGGCTGATACCGATATTGATATACCAAATCTGGTCCCTGACCAGTTTCTAATTCACAGGAAAAATAAATAATATTAATAAAATAATCATATTCACACTGGGAATCTTTTTGTAAAATATATGAAGCTAACTTTTCACCACTGTGCAGCAACCACCCTGACATCCACCTACCCACAAGAGCATTCCCCAAAAAGTAACGAATTATTTCTTCCTCTGACTACTTGAAGCATATCTTTTATATTCCTCTCCTGTAATAACAAAAACAAGTTACTTACTGGCACTGTGTCAGTCAATTCTGCACAATAAATAATAATACTTCATGCACCGATATCAGCCGATACTCTTCTTGTTGACTGCCGAGCTAATCAGCAAATAAGTTGACGTCACCAATGGCAGCCGCTAATGTTTTTCTGTTGTGTTGCATCAATGTTGGCTAAATGTTGGTTATTTGCAGTCAGACTCAGCAGCAAGCATGTGCACATGTAAGTTGTTTTCATGTCTGATCAGTTGGTGATAATTTTGTTTACTTCAGAAATTGATGAAATGCTGTGATCTAGGCTTGTTGTGTATATTTTTTAAAAGGTTTTTTTAAACTCCTTAAAATCAAGAAGGCCTCGCCATGTCCTGTGAAGCTCTGGCCACCCCTACTGGGGATCAGGACCCACAAGTTGGGGACCAATGGTTCATTGAACACAACAGGCACTGTTCATAACTGTTGGGGAAGCCAGTGAGGGATCATATCTTTGTCCTCCTCCAGGACAACAGAGGAGACAGCAGTGAAATGGAAAGCAAAAGGACTGGCCTGGAGAATTAGAATCAGAATGAATCCTGGTGCCTATGAAGGGTGACTGATGATTTTATTAGCTTATGTGTAACATCAGCTACCCTTCCTGGGTCCACACAGGAACACTAAACTTTTACAGCTACCGACCAAAATTCGTCAGTACTACTGTGAACTGATTCACATTAAATCAATCGGGGTCAGATTTTGGTACCTGAGAGTGCATCTGACTGAGAACGCCAGGTTCAGACAATAGACAGAAGCTCTGGAGCTCCGTCAGCTTCCCAACGAGCTGAAACCATCGCTGTGGCACCGATAGTCAGGGACAGGAATCGAGAACTGGTTCCAGTTGAGAATCGATAGCAAATTGAATCAGAGTCGTATGCCTCCAAGCTTATCAATTCCTTTATTGAATGCCGGCATGTCTCTCTGAAAATTGCAGATTGCCAAACTATAACCTCAACGGTCTTTGCTGCTGAAAACTTGCAACAAGAAGGAGTCATGGTGGAGAGGAGGAACTGCTCTATGTCCTTTTCTTCCCTCTGTTTGTACAATGTAGACTGTGTTCAGACTCAATAAAGGAATGATTAGCATTGGTATCAGTTAAGACTTACTGATATCAAACCCTACATTGGACCTTTTCTTTTTAACCACATTGAAACCAAAACTCAGAATCGGTAAGAACCAGAATCAGTAAGCAAAAACAGAATTAGTTTCAGAATCGCTAAAATTCAAACGATACCGAACCCTATCGATAGTTCTGTTGGCAATAGCCACAAATCACTGCTGTTGTGTTCTTCAACTTAACGTACTTATTCCACATATCTTTCAGTTGTATCTATACAGAGAGTGAGAGGGACGAGTGGACACACACAAGCAAGCAGACAAACAGACGCATTCCCCGATCACACAGCTGGCGTTTTAGCAGCAGAGGCATTTTTTGTAATAGTTTTTAATGAGAATGAAGCTTTTTGCTCACTGTGTTTTGCATTGCGATGTGCCTCACTGTTGTGCGCTCTAGGCACCTGGCATTTTTACCAGGGCGCTCTGAACTCAGCAAGTTGAAAAGAAAAATGCAGGAACTTGATCGGATAGTTTCAGAGGCGGACCTTCTGTGGTGGTCACAACAACAAGTTTACAGTTAATTGGTCCATCGGCAGGCCCGATGGACTCCCTGTGGTTAGGATTCATTTTTGTTATTCTAGGCCTGACGATAGACAGCAGGTTGTCAAACTGCCCCTGAGTCGTCCTAAAATACACCTGTAAGCGTCCATGATGGAGGAGAAGCTCCTGGACCAACTGGTGGTACTCCCCATGATCCAGCCTCTTTTTTAGGGTCTCATGTACCCACACAGATCTCTGTTTATCTGCTGACAGCCTCTCACCCTCAACCAGAGCTACAGACAGCACCCTCTGCCTCAACATGGCAGCAGCTACACACTGTGAAAATAAGAGGGTAGTTTTAGCCAAAATTATCTGTAGGTTGATGATTGATTATTCGAGGCCTTAGTTCTACGTGTAATTAAAAAAAAGAGCAGAGGAGCAGAATCGCTTGTTGACTGGTGTTGAGCTTAGAGATGTAGACAGAAGGCAAGACTACATCACTCCTGCAGCTTCTTCAAAAATTACATTTCTGTTATTAGAAGTACTGAAAAAAGGTACCTTTGGGTACTGGAACCGAATTCCAGGTGCTGGCTGCTGCTTCTGGTTCAAATGTGAATGGTACCTAACCCTCATACCTACAGGCCTCAACAGTCAGCCGTCCATAATGCACAGGACGAGAGCATTAAATCTAAGTAAAGGTTGGAATGCGGTCATGTAAAGAGCGTTTTGTTTCAGCGTTCTTTAAGCTCAAAGATGGTGTCGCTTCTTAAGAGGCATTTCTGAACGACTTAAATTTTTCAACCACAGCTGCAGAGTTACTGCTGCAAACACAGACACCATGTATGAGGAGAAATATTCTCAGCCACAACACTGAGGGAACAGGTTGTTACTTATATACAACATCAGCTTCTTTCTAAAATATCATCAATATGCCGAAACATTTTGTTGACAACATGAAATATTAAGAAAAGCTGTCCTTCTTGTAGCCATTCATCTCATCGACGTACATACACAACCGGACGTCTTTAAACAGCTCCAGATGATCATCTTTTACTAACATCACAGCTGAGATATTCAGATATGTAACAGCCATTATGCCAAACCCTGAACTCCCATAACTGCTAAAAGTCTAATTATCCCATCTTATAATTCATGACGGAAAGAGACATTTTAACCGGTGATGTGCAGTAAACTCGTCCTTGAGTCTTTGTGAAGCATTTTCTCCCTCAGCGTCAGGTCTTTTATTCAGGCTTTAACATCTATTTAAATCCATCAACTCACTTCAGATTCATAAGAGAAGCAGGAACCTGCGGCTGCTTCGGGGACACGACTCACATGCACCTGTCAACAATCTGCAATCGCACATCCATTGAGGTTTATGACTTCTTTAAAAAGTCATAAATGGGCCGCTGCGCTCCGACGGGCTGTAACGAAGCCTTCAGTGTTGTTCAGTCGACCTGTTTGCCATGTGCTGGTGGCAGAGACGACCCGAGGAGGGCGTGCTGAATTATTTAGTGCCACTCTACTCTTAAAACACGCGAGCTCACAACAACTGTACCGCTGATAGAAGATGAAAACAGTGATACAGCCTCGGTGTTGGTATCGGACCATACTGCTTTGTTTTCACTGAAAAGTAAGCCACTGAAATGATGTCACACACACAGTTTTAATAGAGCGACACCTTGTTATTCAGGCTGAATCACAAAGTATACAGTCTGAGGATTGTTACTGGTGAGTGAGGGTTTTTTGGAATCCAAAGGAGCAGCTGAAATGTACTGTATGAGCACTGATGTCATCCCTCATGGTGACAGGAAAGCTGCCTGACTCAGAGACGGATGACAAACAGGAAGTCTCCAGTGCCTACTGATAACAAAAACCCGTATGGTCCCATTACCTGCCTGTCACATATCTCTATCTGCTTCTTTACAGTGTGGAGTCGTCACAGAGGGTCTGAACCTCAACATCCCAGCGGCAACGCTGAGCCCAGAGGGGCATCTGAGCCGAAACAAAGAGGGGACAATTGAGACAGAGGAATGCAGCGCTGAAATGGATTAGAAACCCTCCTATTCAGGGCAGAAATGGACAGGGAGCAGATGACAGAGTGAAACAAATTGAACAGACGTAACAGAAACAATGGCGCACCGATCAGGACTAACTTATAACACCACAGTCTGGCCCGTTCCTAAACCTCACTGGGGTGGATAAACACCTTGTATGCACTCACCCGGCTGTACGTGTTCTTCCTGGTCTGTGACATGTTTCCTGGTTGCCCCTGAACCGCCTGTCTCGAGTGTTATTCGGGAGAGCGTCGGCCAGACAGAAGGGGGTCTAGGAGAGGGGTGTGGGGGGTCGGTGATGCTGCTGGAGCGTCTCCCTCTTCCTCTCTCTTTACAGAATCACACCATCCCTCTCCTGATCCTCACAGCACAGCCTGAGCTCTCCAAACTCCTCGTCCCTCCTCTCTGCTGCTGCCAGAGGAAAGCCGGCAGGAGCTTTTTGGCTCGGTCAGAAAGTTTCTGGGGAGCAGACGGTGGACGATCCACCCCTCTGATTGAATGGACCGGAGTGAAAACAGCGGAGCAGAGACAGAGGGGAAAAACATCCAGGCTCGGTCTGCTGTGAGCGCATCAGCTGAGCGGCAGCACTGCTCTGCGCTAGTGTCTGCGCTGGCTTCTGCAGGAGGGAGGGTGGTTTAGGCCCAGACTGAGGCGCTGGGTCCTAGAGCCTGCAGATACACCTTTTAAATGCATCTCAAAATAAACCTGACAGTCATTATTCCCATGCATGTCTTCCTGAGTTAGTGTGATGCAGAGTTATCTTGGACTTTTTTGGGACAGCTCTGGCTGATCAAAGAGCATTTTTAAGTCCTGATAGGACAAATCATGTAACCCTCTGAGAGCCACATAGACAGATTTTTGTCTTTTTTGAGGGTGGGCAGGGGATCTTTAGGGGGAGATAGCAGGCCAACAGTATATGTCACATACAAGAGGTGTACATCATCTGAAAACAGGGAACCTGAAGATTAATTTGAGATGCAGCTCAGCAATGTGGGTCGAGTTTTTTATAGAACTAATAAACACTGAGTTTTGGTTGGGTGCCTATTGAACCTTTTAAGGTTTAAAACAGGGGGGTGTCAAACTCATTTTAGTTCTTGGGTCACATTCAGCCCAATTTGATCTCAGATGGGCCGACCAATGAAACCATCGCACAATAACCTCAATAACATCGGCTCCAATATTTTCCCTTTTTATGTGTAAAGAATTTCAAGTACATCCTGTAGACGTTCATCCTTTTACAAAACAGATGAACAGCCTGAGATGTCTCCAGAAAATAATTTAAGTTTCAACAGTATGTCTCAGTTTTTCCACATTAAGTCAGCCTACCTCTTACTGTCATTACATGTACATTTATCCGTACATTTCCTGTTACTGGTTAAAACTGAGTGTGTTGCTCAACTATATTTTGCACAACGTTCTGTATCTTTAAACATGGTCACAGTGAGTATTCATTGTTATATCACAGAACTAAATTCTGGTCAGCACTGAAAAGCCGTTGAAGCAGAATTTTACATAAGTACTGTAGGCACTGCATTGTCTAACTTGCTCCTGAAACCTGGCACCTTTTGGTCTAGTCATCTAGTGGGCCGGATTGGACCCTTTGCCAAGCCAGTTCGACACATAATGTTTGACACCCCTGGTTTAGAACATCATGATGAAAGTGTATGACGGACATTCCTACACTCATTTAGGTCTCATAAGTTGCTGCAACATTTTCTGGGTCGATACCATTTGTTTCACAGATTTGGTGCATAAATTCAAGCATTTTTTTACCACTGTGCTGCCACCCATGCTGTGATTTGGTATCAAAAATTTCTGACATTTGGAGATTTCTGTAAGAACTGCATTTTTGGAATTGCCAGAAATTGCATTTTTTGGTTACTGGATGGCGAGAGCTTCTGTTCTCGAGACTAGGGATGCACCGATCCAATATCTGGATTGCACATCGGCCCTGATATCGTCAAAATAGATGGACTGGGTACCGGAAAATGCAACCTATACCTGAGGCGATCTTTAACCTTTAAATCTATTGCGACACAAGCTACGTCATAAGAAGGAGAGAATCTGCTGTGTGGAGGTATTTCACACTGTTTCAACTGCTGTTGCTCAATTGTTTATTTTTGTATTTTTTTTTAGGTCAACCATGGTGTCGGATCGGTATCGGGTATTGGCTGATACTCAAAGCCACAGCATCGGGATCGGTATTGAAACTGAAAAAGCTGGATCAGTGCATCTCTACTCCTGACTGAAACCCCCTTATTGTCAATACACCTATGAGAGCCATACATCTCTGAATGCCAGAGGTCTCTAAGTTTTGGGTGTTAAGTGTCATGAGGCTGTGATTATCATAGAGGTCACACAGGTCATTTTATACAGTGATGTCCACTTCAGTGACAGGGCCACTTTGAGGACTAACATCATCACACATGAATAAAACTGGGCTTGTTGAAGACACAAGAGTCTCAGCTTTCTAATTTATGCAATTCCTAGACTGTTTACAGACCTCACTATGCAAAATTATTCAAATACATCAAGCCAGACAAACACATTTAGACTGAATGCAAAAAACTAGGGATGCATGATATTGGATTTTTGCTGATTTTTAACGACGCATTTGACTGATACCGATATCCATATATCCACTCTTTTCTCCACCTAGTTTTAGTGATCATCAAGTTTCTTCTGTAGTGGAATTAACATCATATTATACAGACTCTTATGGTGACGGCCCACCAGCAGATGGAGACATGAAATACTGTTCAACATATATAATATTCACAGATGATGTACTGATATTATTGTGCATCCCTACAAAAAAACTGCACAGGTTTTGCCCACAACAGCCTGAGACTAGTACAAGATGGGCATGTCTGTAAAGGAGAGACTCACGGGCACCAACGGACCCTATTTTCATTCAGATATCTGGAGGTGAGAGGTCAAATTTAGCCTAAATTTGGAGCATAATTTAGCCCCTTCCCAAGAAGCTAGCATGAAATAGTTGGTACTGCTAGATTCCTTAGGGTCATGTGATACCTGTATCATCACTCTGGCTCTAACACACAGCCCGTTGCAGCCTCTTAAAGACAGGAAAGTTGGTCAGGATCTCCGGCAGCACGATGGGTCTCAGAGGGGCTGAGGTACGAAACGTTTTAATAATCACATTATTGTTAAATTACCAAACAGTCAACAGAAACAACTTCTTGTGTAGCAATGAGCCATCATTAAAGAGCACAGATGTGTCGTTCACTGCAGTCTCCATCAGACTGCTGTCAAATATCTTCAAAAAACACTTCCCTTTCTTTCTGCTGTGAGGAGCGTGAACGCTGGCAGGAATAATTAAAAAACAAAAACACGGGCAGTAAGCATTTTTTAGCCGGGGATGTGGGAGGGATGATGGGGGGGATAGTGGGGGGGTGGGGTGATCCAGTTCAACTCAATCCGATGCTGTTTCATTGTAGCTGAACACAAAAGACCCAGGTGATGCTCTGTAATGCAGCACACTGTAAGCAAAGGCCAGCGGATTGCATTCGGGCCCCGCCTGATGCCGCGGCCCCGTCACAGAGCGAGGATTAACTCTCCTTTATCAGCTTTTATCAGCTAACTGCACGGCTGGGCCTTTTTAACTCTCAGTCCTCTCTGTTTCTGTGTTGTCATCTTTTTGCTTTGGACGCAGACGCTGCAGGGTTTCTGTGGAAAAGCTTTCAGCTTAAAGGGCGGCGAGAGATGCTGTAAGTGTGTGAACTGGGACAAAAGAGACCCAGCCTTCAGGAGGGGGGGCATGTTTCCAAATAATACACCGCTCATAAAGCTTCAGCAACCAAACATGGACCAGGACAACAACATGCCCTGTCTGTAGGCTCAGTGTTGTCCCCACACATACAGCAGGGATGTCCTGATGGGGTCAGTTTGTGGCTTCACATAAAACAAACACAATCTTAAAACAGCCTCAATAAACAAACTACAGCCTCAGATTTTAGACCTGGGAGCGTTAAACACAGTCGAGGATGTTTAGGGACACAAAATAAATCTCTGCAGTCTCTTTGCACCCTTTTATGCAAATGACGAAGGCAGAACCAAAAGAGGGGGCGCTGGAGATTTGTGGGAGGCGGAGGGGAGACGAGGAGCCCTTATCTCTCACTGAGGAAATAATAATGAGACGACCAGCACACAGCCAAAAATCAGAGACTTGCCGATTTGCAGAAGATGAGGACAATGGCAGAGAGAGAGAGAGAGAGAGAGGCGTCACCGGCTTAGACAGACGCCGTCTGCTGCTGCGAGCCTTTTCAGACCGCTGCACAGGACTGAGGTGACACTCTGGGATTAAAGGAGGAGCGTTACAACCACACTGCACCTTCGCCGGTCTGCTGGTTCGGGAGACCTCCCAGCAGATCACTAAACAAGGTAAAGATGTCTACTTCGTGGAAGCTGGGGCTCATTTAGGGGAAATATGATTTAAGTTTGGTGTGTGAGAATGAAAGTGTGCGCACATAGACAGTTGAATCGTGGGCTGAGATGCAAACTGCTGTGTCAGGAGTCATTAAGGTGTAGTAGAGAGTTCTTAAAGGGATAGTTCGGATTTTTTTAAGTGGGCTTGTGTTGGATACTCCATAGACAGTGTGTTATATATAACAGATGTCACTAGCACGCCCCCTGTTTGGAGAAGCAGAACAAAATATATCTTAGCCACCTAAAAAAAATCAACATCAGTTTAAGTGTACGCTACACTGAGAGCATTTTCACTGCTTTACCTTTCTGTCAGACAGCCTGTTCTGACAGGAAAGCCATTAACCGCTTCAGTTCCCAATCTTTGCTCTCTTCAAAGCCAGACTCCATTGACAAAAACAGTAATTTAACATCAGTGAACACAGGAGCTGCCGGTCTACTGCTGCCTCCATTAGTTAGTTAGTTTGTGTTATTGTGCGACTGATGAATCTGAACGAACTCTTTAAACGCCAAACTCACACAGCAACACAAATGAACTAACTGATGGAGGCAGCAGTCGACCAGCAGCTCCTGTGCTGTGCAACATTAAAACACTGAGTCTGGCTTTGAAGATACGACAGCAATATAATGGCTTCATTTTCCTGCTGGAAATCACTGTCTTACAGAAAGGTAGAACGGTGAGAACACTGTGGGGATTTTCTTTGGTGCCTACAATTAAATATTTTGTTGCTGACCCTATCCATAACAATACATTGCTTAGCTTTACTGTCGGACTCCAACCTGCTTCTCCAAACTGTGTGCTGACTATCCTGTCTATGGATAACTGCCTCATACAACTGCAATTCGCAAAAACTTAACTATCCTTTAAGTACGTCACAAAACACAAAGAGTTTCGTTCAGGGCTGCAAATAAAAATCAGTTTTATTAGAAATTAATCTGTTCAATAGGGATGCACAATAATATCAGTACGTCATCTTTATCGGCCGATATTAACTTTAAAATGAACTATCAGAATCAGCCATCGTTGTTTTTTCTTCTTTTGCACAATGAATGAATATTACAGACACTGAACAGTATTTCATTTCTCCATCTGCTGGTGGGCCGTCACCATAAGAGTCTGCATGTATATGTTAATTCCACTACAGAGGAGACTTGATGATCACTGAAATAAGGTGGGGAAAAGGTGGATACATAGATATATACGTGGCTATATTTATATATATATACATAAAAGTGGATATATCAATAAGAAATAGCTTCAGTTTAAAGTGTATTTTACCAGCACAGAGGCAAAACAAATCTGTTCAACTATGGTCCATGATCCTGGAATGATCTGCAGGCCGAACTCGAAACCCCATCTCTTTAAATTTTAAACATAGAATAAAGGAAGTGTTTTTTTCATTGAAAATTAAATGCAAAAATTAACATTGCCCTAAAATCACAACTTATATTGTAATATCTGTCAATCACAATTTGTTTGTTTGGCATATCGTGCAGCCCTGGTGTCAGCTCTAATATACAGTGTGGTATAACCAAGCGGCCCACATGAATCCAAAAATGAAATTTTGGGCCTATTATTCTGGTGACACAGTGGGGCAGTGGTTAGCATTGTCACTTCACAACAAGGGGACTCCTGGTTTGAACCCAGGGTGGGGTGACTCTAAACTGTCTGTAGGTGTGAATGTGAGTGTGAATGGTTGTCTGTCTCTGTGTGTCAGCCCTGTGATAGTCTGGTGACCTGTCCAGGGTGAACCTCACCTCCTGCCCAATGTCAGCTGGGACAGGCTCCACCCCCCCGTGACCCCCAGCAGGATAAGAGGTTACAGAAAATGAACGAATGTGTCAGTGTCTCAAATGTGAGGATTTGCTGTTTTTCTTAGTTTTATAACACTAATATATTTGGGTTAATAAGCTACTCCAGAGTATCACATGGGTACTTTGATTTCTTTTAACATTTATTTTATTCAATGATTAATTAACTAAAAAATAAATCAGTAGATGAACTGATGATTAAAGCAGCTCTGTTTCCACACGTCTCCTCCTCTCCTCCAGATGCATGTTAATGATATTCAGCCTGGTCTCAACACTCAGCCTGCAGACAGGAAAACTAGGTCATCCATAGAAAACAGGGGCAGAGCCTGTTCATTCCTGTGCATCCCTCCAGTGTGCATCAAATCAGCATTAACGTGTCCATTTCACCTGCACAGTCATCAAAAAACCCTCACTAAATATAAACAAAGGTGTCCCGTGTGTCATGTAAGAGCTAAATCTGTCATTTGGTGCCATCTAGTGAGTTCAAAGCCCAGAGACCACAGCTCCACAGACACCCTGCTGCCTCACTCACCAACTAAATCTGATTTCAGGCATTTATTTGGTGAGTTCAAAGCCCAGAGACCACAGCTCCACAGACACCCTGCTGCCTCACTCACCAACTAAATCTGATTTCAGGCATTTATTTTAAACAATCAGCAGCTATTAATCAAAGAAAATCGAAATAAAACTCACATTGTGTCTGCTGGGAGCCATAGTAAACCCCAGCATGGGTGTGGCTGCAGCCTGACATGACACTTTGTGCCCCACAGATTAACACAATTGGATGAGAAATTAGGAGAAAACAATCTGAGCTGGAGATTAATTCATTTAAAGGAGAATAAGCCGAATCATCCAAATTAAAGCTGGATATGTGGACCGGACACACACCGCCCCAAAAATCACCTGCCAAAGCTCATTAAATATTCCCAATAATCTGGACTCTATCATTAGCTGATCTAATGTGTAAATATTTCATTTTAAAGGCGATGCCAGGTGTTTAAAGCCTCGGTGCTGTCAGCTGTCACTGAGACACTCCCTGACCAGCTGCTAGCACATGTAGCCGTTAGCTTCGGTTAGCTCTCTCACACAAAAACACCTCATAATGAGTTAAAGTTAAAAAGACACACACGGATATATTTCTACACAGGTGTGTTTAACTGTTGTGGATTTATCCCCCGTGCTGCACGTGACATGTGAGCGGTAAATCTTACCTGTTAGTGTGATAAAATATCCGGCTAAGCGCTCAGCTCCGTCCCTGACAGGCTACATCCATCCATGGAGGTCTGACCGGACTCATCCGTCCTGAGGTGTCCGAGCTGCTGCCTGCCTCGGCCCGCCTCACACACACTGAGGAGCCCGGTGGTAGTTTTAAATCAGACTGTGAGAATACTGCATTTATAGGTGAGGATATTACAGCTGACAGGTTTAAACACAGGTGTACAGTTAATGATGTTTTATTAGAGGAGAGTTTAAAACACCTGTTTTATTTTGCCTTGTAAAGCACCGTTTAAACTTAAATTAGGGACTGTTCTCTACTTATGAGAAAAGAGGGAGGCTGAAGTGTGACTTTTGTTTTTATTGTTTTTTTTCTGTTTGTTTGTTTGTTCATGACCCTCCCTCCACCATAAATGAGTTATTTGGTTTTTTTAAACTTAACCTTTGAAGTCAGAAAGTTAAAAGTTAGAGATGAAATCCTTGTTTTTTTCCTTTATTTTTTTTTTTAGGATAAAGTGATTCTGATTAAATATCACTATTTTAGGTCAGATTTAGTTATTGGTTTTTTGTGATGGAAAGGTTGGTCGCACATAATGAACCAAGGACCATCGGAAATGTGAAAATCCAATTATTTTTTCTAGCCCCTTTTACACTGCCAGATTTTCTGCGAATGTTGGGTCGTTTTGCCGGCAAGCTGCGAGCATTTAGACACACAGAGCCGGATTGGCGAGTTGATCCGAGGTGCCCAATTTTCCGCCTCATAGGGTAGACATATTGGTGGAACCCTTTTAGTTTAAACAGACTGAGGCGGCCTTCTGCAAGGGGAGGAGTTGTTGATGACTTGTGGGAGGAGCTGTTGATGACGCTGCACATGCGAGCCACTGGCGGTGGATAAACAGGAAACAGCTGATAGCAGGAATTAGCGAGCAGCTAGTAGCAAGAGGGAAACACAAACCTGACAGACACTGTAAAGATGAGCAACTGGGGAGACAAGGAATTGCGCGCCCTCCTTGTCCTCGCAAACGAAGAGGCCATTAACCGTCAGATGACGGGGATGGTGAAGAACGGGCCGACTTACGAGAGAATCACCAAAGGACTGACCAGCCGCGGCTTCCCTCCCACGTCACTGTTTACGTCACACACTGAGCTACACGTTTTGTTACTTGCTCACGCCCCCCATTGCCCCGAAAAAGGCACATTCTGTATAAACAAAAGTAGGTAGGCGGCATTTTGTTTTTATACTGCCAATGCTGAAAAAACACTGATTGGGCTTTCCTGCAAATTTGCACAACTCCTGTTTAAAAAGGGCTGTTGATTATACAGTTTCTCCTTGTGATAAATAGTTTTATTCAGTGATTTTAAAAGGAGACACGCCCTCCAAGCCTGCGAGTTTGGAAGGTATGTTTTCTTTAAAGATAAAAATTTCTTTCAATACATTCAAAATACATGCCGTCCCAACCCATGATCAGATCCAATAAGTACAAAATACAACCATGTAAACCATTTGTTTGCTTCTCCCCAGGCAAAAAAAGAAAAAACACTAGTCCCCCACCACTGCTTAAAAAAAATTATCTGACATGCCTCCCCCTTTTTGCACCACCCTCTCTCTCCTCATAAATATAGAACAGTACCTTAGGTCTTTTTTTTTTTTTTTTTTTTAATCTTCAAACATGAAGAGTAAGGGGTAAGTGAAACAAGAATCGAGGAAATTAATTGTCAAAGTTTTTGTGAAAGCTACAATATTCCCTGAAATAAAATTTTAAAAAAAAAAAAAAAAACTGCGTAAAATTAAAATATATTTCAACAGCAGCTCCTGTGTCTTCATTTGTTTTATGTGGGTTTGTGCAGAAGGTTTCAGCAAGTGTGTCATGATAGGTTTTCTGTATTTTATTGTTGTCTATTTTCAAGTCTGACTGTGTTCTGTTTTTCTTTGTCATCTGGATATGAGACAGATGTGTCCTTGGAGACAATGAAGCCTAAACTATCCTGATTTAAATCAGACATTTGATATGAAACAGAAATATTCATGATCGTCTGTAATGAAAAAAGGAAACAGCCTCACAGTTTGTGAGCATCAGGGTGGAACAGTGTGTAATCCTGTATGAAAACAAACCCCGGAGCAGAACCTCAGCACTGCCTGAAACCATCGATTTGTGATGCAGTTCCCGGCAGGACACTCGCCCTGCGGCCACAACCTTCCTCTGGCTCTCGCACAGACGAGACTTGTTCTTCCTGTTTGGCTGAACAGATGTTTGACTCTCTTTTAGAGGCACAAATGTGGTGAAGATGAAAAATGTAAAGCTGTAGGCTTCAGAGTGAACACCTGGAAAATGTTATAATTCCTGTATGAGCACATCTGACAACTGGTGATCCAGTTTGCTGTAGATCTGCTGACTGAGAGAAAAGGGAACTGAAAGGTTTGTTTTTAGATGAAAAGATGAAATTACACATGCATGTCAAACACTGTGTCAGAGGGCTGTTTGTTAAATATCAAAGAGCAAGAAGTGCAACTGCAGAAAAACTGAAAGCTGAGAGCAGCAGAGGATTCGACTCCCTCAGGTCAGGTTTTCAGCTGATATGGAGCCAATGTAAAGTTTGTTATTTAATCATTAAAAGTATAAAATCAGACATAAAATGTAATAAATTAAAAGGCTAATAAATTAAGGCTCATCGTCTCAGTTTCCATGCAAAATAATGTAATAGATATATGTAAGGTAATACGAGGTCATGAGGGATTTTTTGGGGAGTTCTTCCTGATCAGCTGTGAGGGTCCAATGACAGAGGGATGTTATGTGCTGTAAAGGCCTCTGAGGTTTATTGTGAGTTGTAATATTGGACTTTATAGATCAAACTGATCATGAAATTGATTTGAAATTAGTATCTGCACAGCCCTGTGAGGCTTTGTGATTGGGCTACAATGAACTTTGACTTTACTGATCTCTACAGCACTTTAGGTTGCCTTTGGGTATGAAATGTTATATAAATAAATTTTCCTCGCCTATTGTGGCACTAAAAAGTCCATGACTGAACATATATATATCTGACGACAGAAACACTGACAGTGACCAAATGAAACCCCATGACCCCCATAATGAGATCAGCACCAGGGCCGACACTAATCCAGTGTGTCGGATCGGTCAGCGCTGAAAAATGTGAAAAAATGAACGCTGCAAACTTGTGAGTGCATGTTCAGATCTATTGATTTATTCTATGGATCGCGGAGAAAGGAAATCTTTTACAAAATTAAATAATCAAATGACTTTTAAGAAACTCAGTCAACACAAACTGTTCAAAGGAAAACTTCGTCCCCCAAAATGACCATGTGTGTATCAGTCACTCTCCTTGTGTTAGGCTGAGTTCATATGGAAAACTTTTTCTCACATGCCTCCATGGTGAGCGAAGAACATTCAAATCATCTGTTTACAGACTCACACAACTTGTGCAGTACAATCCAAGTCTTATTTATCCAGTCGTGTGTTCAAAAAAACTCACTGCTTTTGTCAATGGAGTCTGGCATTAGCTTTCTGTTTAGTTCCCCGTCAGAGAGGACTCTGTTTGTGTCGTACTGAGCATACAACTGGATAAATGAGGCTTGGATTATACTGTACATGTTGTGTGGGAGTCGTAAACGCAACTGGACCCCTATGACTTCAGTTCATTGAGAGTTTTCTCAGTTTTTAGATCATTTGCTCGCCATGGATGCATGCGAGAAAAACAAAGTTTAATTCATAATTTCAGTGTAACACAGGGTGAGTAACTGATATACAAATGCTCATGTGAGAGGCGAAGTCTTCCTTTAACATGACCATGAACATAGCAGATATTTCCATTGATAATAAATGATCAGTCTGTCTCCTGTGTGTATCTGTAACAACAGTGAACATGCCTAACCTTTAACTGCAGGTGTGTGGAGTAAACAGTACCTCGTATGGATGCTTTCACCTGAGCTGAGTATTTGGTTGGCTTAACTGTAATGCATGCTGGGAAGAAGTTAACCTAGAAGCTGGATGAATGGACGATACTGTGGTCCTTGAATGTTACACAGTCTCTGTGTGTGTCTCAGTTTACAACCACTCAGTCACTTTTCCCATCTCTCTGTAAATCCAGTCTGTACTCGAACATCGTGAAGTTCATGATTCTGAACGGAAGCTCAGGAATGATGAATTCTCTGATCTTGCTGTAGCCCATGTGCTCATACAGCCTCTGAGCGTCTGTCTGCACCACGGACGTGTACAGGACGACGGCTGCGTAGCCCCTGTCACGAGTGAAATCACCTACTGTCCGACACAAGGCCTTGGCAATGCCCATCCCGCGGTGGCTGCGGTGCACAGACATGCGCTTCAACTCCAAGCACCCGGGCGCGTTCTCAGCGGGGAGGCAAGCCACCGTGCCGACCACCCGACCATCGACTTCAGCCACCCAGAAACACGAGTCCTTGTCCTTCAGGTAGGTCTCGCTGATGTTGTTGAGGTCTTTCTTGAGGGAGGTTTCGATGTATCTGCTGAACATGTAGACGACAAACTGCCGGGCCGCTGCCAGGATGAGGGTGATGGCGAGGATGGGTAACAGGAAGGACTTGGAGCTGGTCATGAGAGCGCAGAACATGCACATGAGCACCATCTGGGTCAACGGCTGTTTCAGGACGTGCACGAAGGACGAAGGCACGTGCTCGCTCATCCCCAAGGTGAAGATCTCCTTCGCTGTCTCAGCGTCGTCATCCTGATACTTCCGGATCTGAATCGTGGCCATGGCTCAGCCCTGCATTAGAAACAAGAGGAAGACAAAATGTGAGAGGTGACAACATACTACACGTGACTGTACATCAGTTTGTAATCATGTATTTATTCTTCTCAGCATCACACTGTGCTGACACCTGCCCCTCTGTCTCTAAACTGTGGTGCATAAAATCATTAAAGTGACTTTTTAAGTAAAGTTTAAACCATTTTCTGTCATATTCTCTGTTTTCTGTGAACTGAATAATTGAGATTTTTAGTTTCCTGGTTCAACTACTGCTCACAGTGGTGTCAGAGATACTGTACAGAAGTAAAGCTGAGAAGTTTTGTCACTTTATAAACCAGTTTGTGAAACTTTATAGACTTTCAGTTCCTGAAATACAGCACATTTTGGTCAGTTTATCAGACAGCTGCAGTAGCTACATGCTAAACATATGATTTAATAACTGGTCATATACTTATTTTTGGTCAAATTTTTGATGTAGAACAACGGGATTTTGATGAAATATTACTACTTTATGTTCAGATTTGGTGATTTTTTTTTTGTTGAACGAAGCGTTTGTCACACATGATGTGTCCAAAGATTGCTGGAGATTTGAATATCCAATGATAATTTCTGTTTTTACAGTTTCTTGCTGTGATAAATTATGTAATTTTGGTGATTTTTAGAGTAAACATGGGTGACTTTGGAAGGCATGTTTTCTTTAAAAATCTACAGTAAAATAAATAAAAATATAACTGTTTAAATTTGTATCCCCCCCCACACACACACACAAGAGCTTCTTCAGTGCTTAAAAAATATTTTAGATACCTGCCCCTTTTTGAACCACCCTGTCCCCTCTCATATGTAATGAACAGTCCCTAAGGGGAGGGATACAACTTTGACTCTGCCAATCAGTGACATAAAAGGAGACTGTTGTGGCTGGACACTGACAGATTTAAGATTACTGAAAGAGGCACCAGACGGTCTGTGATTTCTACAACGTGTCTGACCACCGTGCCACCGCCTGTTTAGGATCACCGCTATGAAATATCACTGTTATAAACTCAGATTTGTTTTTTATCTGAAGGAAGCTTTCATTGTACACGACGTGTCCAAGGACCGCCTGAAATTTCTAAATCCAACAATAATTTCTGTTTTGGTGATTTTTAGAGAATACATGCCATCCAAACAAAGGCAGAGTAGAAAATAAAGCTGTTTAAAAGTTGTGTATCTCTCCCCTTAGAGACTGTTTGTTATTTATGAGAGGAGAGGGGGTGGTGCAAAAAAGGGGAGGCATGTCAAATACCTTTGTAAGTACTGAGGAGGGACTACTTTATTTTAGCTTAGAGGAGGGGAATATAAATTTAAATGGTTGTGTTTTGTTTTTATTTTACCACAGATTTTTTATGAAAACCTGCCTTCCAAACCCGCCCACGTGTTTTCGTTTAAAATCACCAAAATGACACCATTTATCACAGCCAGAAACCGTAAAAACAGAAATTACTGTTGGATTTTCAAATTTCTTACAGTCCTTGGACACATCGTGTGTGACAAACACTTCCTTTTGTTCAAAAACAAAACAAATCTGAGCAAATAGCTAGTAGGGGGGTAACGATACATCGATCCATTGATTAACGATCCGATTATATCGATGCAAAATGAAAACATTGATCCATATCGACATCTTAAAGATACACATTTATTTTGAAATTCACGTCTGTGTCACCATTTCTGGGCAAGCGCGCCTCCGCTCAAACAACAAACAGAGCTCAGAAATAAAATGGTTAAATCATATTCTAGTTGTTTTTGTGATGTAAATGATTGTGTTAGGTGGGCATATGATATCGCGTCATATTGATCGCAGGCTCCTGAATCGAATCCAATCAAAATCGTATCGTGACAGTCTTTGTGATATCGGCAAACATCGTATCGTCATCCAAACAAATCGATATAATATCGTATCGTGATTTACACCCCTAATAGCTAGTAGTGACAATTCATCAAAATCATTTATTCTACATCAAACATTTTACCAAAAATAAAAAACTGACCAGCATGCGCGACATGAGTGAAAAACTGAGACTTTTTCCAACTCCAGGATTTCATCTTCAACTGTAAACTTTCAAATTTTCAGAAGGTAAGTTTTAAATATCTAATAACTCATTTATTAGATATTCTTCCCATCTCTGCTGTAAATATTTTCAAATATGTATTTTTGTTTATCAATCCAATCACAAGTTACTTCCAATCTGTTTCCATTGTGTATTTTAGTTCAATTCCCAAATTCATCAATTCAACACAAGGTCAGCAAATAATCTTCATCCTACCCTTTTAAGGTCTACTTTCAATTAGGTTCAGAGGTCCCCACTGTTGGAACATGTTACCAGTCCACATTAGAACCTGCTCAAGTACAAACCCTTTCAAGAAGCAAATAACCCATTTTTTATTGGCCCAGTTGAGCAATGCATAACCACCTGCTTCCACTACATCACTACATACTACTAATTATTGTACAATTTATTTTTATGTTGAATGTTTGACCACTTGACAAGCCCTTAGAGGTTTTTATTTGGTTCCTCCTGCACATTTGTGATATGTTGTATCTATTCTATATATTGTATGTCTTTCTTGTTCTACTCTTTCATCGTGCTGTTTTATATTTTTTTCTCTCATGTGCTAATAAATAAATCGAATGGTGGAGGGAGGGTCATGGATTTTCCACGGAAAAGTATTTGTAGCTTCAGGGAGGGTCAAGAGGAGAAGAAGTCACATCCCAGCCACCCTCCTCCTACGATAAGTAATGAACCCATATTTACCCATATTAAAGTATGACATCCGCCTTTCAACTCCATTTAACGAAATCAGTAATCGATCGAAACTAATAATAATCATGACGTAAGTTGGGTGATAAAAACAGTGGAACTCAAACGCCACGAGTTAGTTTTAATGGTTTTAACAGGAATATCTTAGTAATGCTAACTTTGCTAGCCGTTAATAACACGTCAGTGCGTTACGTTAGACCTTCAACATGTAACAAAGTATTAAAATCATGAACTCCGTCTGTCCTTTGAGAAAACGGTCAAAGGCCATAAGACTTTAATTCCTCTGATTAGCTAACAGCAGCTAGCATCATCGTTAGCCTCACGGAGCCTCACGGGTCTGACTTAATTTAATCTGTAGGAATAAATACAGTAAATAAACATGACTTACGTGGTTTAAATTAACGCCTGTAAGCAGCAGAGGTCTGAATGTGCTGAGAGCAGCAAAGTTTCCAGAAGTCAGAGACGTCTCTTTTCATCTGTCTCTACTTCCGCATCTGGGATGTGCTGCGTTCAGGGAGTAAGGTTAGAATGGGAAATTTAACGAACCAATCATTCCAGTATGGGATTATGGTTGGATTAAACTGCGTCCATTTTGCCGCAGCATTGTTGAACTTCTGTCACTCACAAAGATAGAGCCCCGATAACTGTGCTGAAGTGTTTATCCGACTTGGCCTGCTCCTAATTTTACTATACATGTGGATAATTACGAGCTCTACGGTGTCACGTGAATGCATCCTGCATCACTTCCTGTTTACAGCAGACTGGCTGCCATTGTCCTTTGAAGAAGTTATAAAATGGAAATCAATCACCAAATCAAACACTACACGTCCCACTTTTTGAATTTTATTTTATTTTATTTATTCTTTATTTCTATCTCATATTTTTTCTACATTCACCAAATGTTTTGTCTCGTGATCTTTTAAAACAAACCAATGTCTACTTGCAACCCCTCATCACCAGTGATAGGGGAGACTGGGAGACTTATAAGTTACACCTGTACAACCTGCTGAAGCTCAAACGGAGCATCAGAATGATGAAGAAAGGTGATTGAAGTGACTTTGAACGTGGCATGGTTGTTGGTGCCAGACGGGCTGCTCTGAGTATTTACTGGGATTTTCAGCACAACCATCTCTAGGGTTTACAGAGGATGGTCCCAAAAAGAGAAAATATCCAGTGAGCCAAAATGCCTTGTTGATGCCAGAGGTCAGAGGAGAATGGCCAGACTGGTTCAAGATGATAGAAAGGCAACAGGAAGTCAAATAAGCACTGGTTCCAACCAAGGTGTGCAGAAGAGCATCTCTGAAGCAACAACACCTTGTCCAACCTTGAAGCAGATGGGCTACAGCAGCAGAAGACCACACCAGGTGCCACTCCTGTCAGCTAACAACAGGAAACTGAGGCTACAATTCACACGGGTTTTCTCACCAAAACTGGACAATAGAAGATTGGAAAAACCACATTCAGATGGAAGCATGGATCCATCCTGCCTTGTATCAACGCTTCAGGCTGCTGCTGCTGCTGCTGGTGGTGTAATGGTGTGGGGGAGATTTTCTTAGTACCAACTGAGCATGGTTTAAACACCACAGCCTACCTGAGTATTGTTGCTGAGCGTGTCCATCCCTTTATGACCACAGTGTACCCATCTTCTGATGGCTACTTCCAGCAGGATAACGCACCATGTCACAAAGCTCACATCATCTCAAACATGACAATGAGTTCACTGTACTCCAATGGCCTCCACAGTCACCAGATCTCAGTCCAATAGAGCACCTTTGGGATGTGCTGGAACGGGAGATTCTCATCATGGATCAACTGTGTGATGTCATCATGTCAATATGGACCAACATCTCTGAGGAATGTTTCCAGCTCCTTGTTGAATCTGTGACATCAAGAATTAAGGGAACAACAAGCAAGGTGTACCTAATAAAGCGGCTGGTGAGTGTATTTAGACTACACCAACCAAATTTTTATATAACAAACTTAGATCTGTTTGCTAATTACCCAAACCATTTAAACATATATGACATGTTGTTCACAATATTTATTTGAATGGAAGAAGTCAGATGTTGCAACTGACTCCAAATACCAAATCAACTTGCTGAAAAATCAGCTGAAAGTATGCATCGTTGTATAATAACAGTAATTATTAATACGATAAAATTGTAGTGTTATTTATTAAATCAGTCATTGAGTCCTGTGTGCCATAAAGACAGCATATATTTATTTTTTTCAGCTTAAAAAGTAATTTTAAAAAAGCATTTTAAATTAAATCCACAAAATAATATAAACTTGTGAAATTTACCAGCTGGTTTTATAAGGTAAAATTTGTTGTATTTACAAAATACATTTTTTAAAAAAAAAGTGTTTACAAAGAGAATATAATTTTAAGAGAATTGAACAGAATTTATAAAATAAAGTACATTACTGAACATCAGTCCATTTGCATTGGTGATAAGTTTCTTTGATTTGTCTTCGGTATTTGTGGCGTCTCTTGTTTATTATTTGCCAATTTAATAAAACCATGAGAAACTAAAACAATGACTAATACAAACAATGTACGGCAACGTGGCTGAGAGCAAACACTTTAAATTGCAAATGTCATTTGATGTTGTGTTGATTTTTGTTGTCCTGTGGCACAATCAGTGTTTAAAATTTGATCGACAGCAAAATACAAACTATATTCAAAGTGACAAAATCAGAAAGACAAACTCAAATAATGAGCGAAGGTCACAGAGGTCACAGAACTCAGAGGTCAAACCCTGCTGCCGTCACATGTTGTCACATAAACACAGCTGGTGTTAGCTGACACTGCAGCACCAGTGAGGAACAATAACTGTGAGATATCACTTCATATTAAGACTGAAAAAATAATTTATTGTCTCCTCAAAACACAATTTGACTAAGAGTTCATACATTAAATGATTGTAAAGATTTTCCCTTCTTATGGAGTAAACTAACGTGATAGTCAGAGGATATAAAGCATCATTTTGGTTTTGTTTGTACAAAACATTCACATTACATTCATTTTCCCGCCCAGCCCAGTGAGCAGAAAGAGAAGCAGCTCATATTATTTAAACTCCAGTTCCTCCGTCAGCCCAGTTTGATGTCTCCTGCGAACAAGGTGATGAGCAGGATGATGGTGAACCCCGTGAGCAGCCCGGCGTTCTGGATCAGGAAGAAGACGACCTTGGTGGAAGTCTTCTCCTGTTCCCGTAATATGTTGTCCATCTCTGGAAACTGAGATGTGGAAAGAGAGTCAGACAATCAGAAATACAATGGCTTCATTGTTTCACAGTAACAGGAAGTAACAATATATGAACAGGAAGTTGTAGTTAATTTATGCAGCTGCAGTCATTTTGTTCCCACAAAGTTAAACTGGAGAAACAACCACATTTCTATCATGTGACTGCCAATGTCAACAGATCAGGTTTAAACATGACAGGGTGACCTCGTGGAGGTCAAACAGAGGTCATCATTTTTAGGATATTTGTCTTATTGTAAACAAATCCAACGAAGAGACCAAAACCAACAAACAGATCCAACTGTACAAACGATAATTCCCTGTGTATCCAAACGCGTCTGCACACCTTTAATCACCAAGGGACTTTATCAGAGGAGGGGGGTTACTGGGGTGTTTTGTTTGTTTTGTTTGTTTCATTTTGACCCTCCCCGAAGCCTCACTGTAGCCAGAAACATGGTTTGTGAAGTCACAGTGACACTGACAATTGACCTTTGTCCACCAGATTCTAAACACTTCATTTGGAAGTCCAAGTGGATGTTTATGCCAAATTTGAGGCACCAAAGGACAGACAACCCCAAAATATAATGGCTCCTGTCACGACATAAAAAGTTCCGTTTATGTAATTATATTAAATAAAACTGAGTAATAATTTATGAAAATGTGGCACATAAAATTTTCCTGATTTACTTTAATTAAGTTTCTGTAATTGCTGTTATTAAATTCTGTGTATTTCAACAGTGTTCATCATATTTAAAATACATGGAATTTATATATTTATTATAATTTTATTACATCACATAACGCTGCTGGTTTACTTTCACGTCCACATATGATGTGATGTCTCTCTGAAACGACATTACATTCCTTCTAGACAGGTTTTACTTTGCTAGATGTTTCTTTGGTCCAGCACCCACTCCACTGGACGTTGGGATGTGCGTGTCTTTTGTACTGTTTTTAGGTTTTAAAAAAAAAAAAAACCCATCATGGTTTGGCTCCATATGTCTACAGGAAGCAAACACCGGCCTTCTTGGTGAAAGTCCGGTGTTGTTGGACCCACCCACCTCCCCTCCCTCCCACCCTATAGGTGCTTTTCACCTCCCTCAGTTACGTCATTTTCCAGTGGCATTTCAAACTGACGCCGCACGGCCACCGCTGTGAAAGGACTGCTTTTCTCGTCAGCATTGAAATGAGCACAAGTGGTGCCTGTCAATGTAACTCCAGTGAAACCTTCTATAAAGGAAAACGAGGGGTTAAACAATATGAAAATTATGTTTTTGAGCACGTAAACATGTTTGAGTAGAAACCCAAAATACAAGTATGAACCTTAATATGAGCAGAATGTGGGACCTTTAAAGATTTAAATCTTCAGTAAGAAACAAAAGGCTTTGAGCTGAGTGTCACGGACAAGGAGAGACAGACACATTGTTGGTTTTTGTCTTTCCATAGGATCTTTTGACAATAACAAAATACAGAATGACACCAAAAAAAAAAAAGATCAGATTTATAAATATAAAAAATGCTCAGCGGCCTGCACATGTAGCGTATCTGTCCTCAGGCCACTCACCATGTCTGCCAGTGCAATGTACAGGAACATTCCTCCTGCGATCGCAAAGATTGCGTTGGGGGCAAAGTTGCTCCCGAGCAGGATGCCAAACACGAGGCCGATGTAACACGACACCGCTGACAGCAGGTTGAAGAAAATGGCCTGAGGGATGCTCATACCAGCGTTCAGCAGGATGACAAAGTCACCTGCAGACAGAACAAAACACGAGGGTTAAACACGCACTGATATTATCCAACTCATTTATGTAGGGGAGACCGGGGATGGTTGTAACAAAGGGATAGTTGTAACACTCTCTGTTTGGCCAATTAGAAACGAGCTGTGGTGAAATCACCAACATAGTCCATGCCCATTTACAATTGGAGCTCACTGGTGAAGCCGCATGTCTCTGAGTCCAGATTTGTCTGTTCTAGAGCCAAAAACAGTTTTCAGGTGAGAACCAAACATTTTCATCACAGTTGTTTTTTGCATAGTGTCCATTGTGTTGTATGTACAATTGTTTCACTTACATAGGTTCAAGTAGTAGTTTCTCTAGTTTAATTTGATGTGTTTCGTTAGTGCTAGCTTTGAAGCTAAATGCTAAAAACGGTTAGCTCTTTCATGGCTGCTAGGCATGGCGAGGGTTGTAACTCTTCCAAAGTGTTTATTGTTCAGCTGTTAAACACACACACACAGGTTAATACTTTATTATTCTTGATTTTATTTATTTTATGTTATACATTTTTATTTATTTTAATATTATAATTATTGTATTCTTCCAAGTTTATTATTCCTTCTTTATTATTCATTAAAGTGCTTGAATACATTTAGCCTATTGTGAATCTTTTTTAAGCACAATAATTTAATTGTTACATCCATCTCCAGCTAGTGTTACAACTCACCCCGGTACTGGGGTACGCTGTAACAATATACCTCTTTGTATTTGACATTAATTTCCATAATCTGTGATGGTGTAGTAGAGGTCAAAGTGTGTGTTATTTGTAGCAAACAAATATGGGTACCATGCATCAAAATTTAAGCGTTCTAACAAAAAAAAACACTGAGTTACAATTGCTCAAACAAAAAGTGTTACAATCATCCCCGGTCTCCCCTATAAGGAAGAGCAAAAATATCAGGAAGCAAAACAGCCTATTGCCGACATGACTGTTACAGGGGTTTCTGTGTTTTAATTTCTTCAGTGTTTGGACTTGAAACACAGAAAAATCAAAGTTTGGGTACAGTTCTGCAGAGCGTCAGCAGAGGTCGATAAAGATCAGATTTCTAATGGCCCTTTTAATTAATGTAAAAAGATAAAACCAGCTTTCATTCCTTGAAACCAGAGCTGGGACCAAGTCATTGTTTTGCAAGTTACAAGCAAGTCAAAGTCTTTGTACACAGGCCCCAAGTCAAGTGTTGAGTCACCAACTGTAATGCCATATTTAAAGAGTAGGTCTGATAATGTATTAAATTCACAGACATCATGAATGTATTTGATTCATTCATTCTGTAACCTCTTGGGTGCTGGAGCCTGTCCCAGCCATCACTGGGTGAGAGGTCACCAGACTATCACAGGGCTGACACATAGAGACAGACAACCATTCACACTCACATTCACACCTACGGACAATTTAGAGTCACCAATTAACCTGCATGTCTTTGGACTGTGGGAGGAAGCTGGAGCACCTGGAGGAAACCCACACTGACACGGGGAGAACATGCAAGCTCCACACAGGAAGGCTCCCCCACCCTGGGGTTTGAACTGGGATCCCTCTTACACTGATTTAAATATTCAAACCTGATGAACTACAGCTGCACTGCGCCATCAAATGGAGATATTCTGGATGTCTTGTGTCATCAGTTCAGTTAAGGATCTTTGGGAAAGTTGGGATCTTCATCGGAGTTTAAATTAAGTTTTCTGGGTTTGAATAATGTTTGGCTGTGCAGAAGGAGTTGGTAATGAAAAGGCTAGAAGATAACCTCACCCAGCTCATGGGGAAACTCCTCACACACGATGGCAGTGGACGTACTGAACCCCGTCAGCACTGACACAGTGAACGAGGCGCCGATAGCCAGGCCGTCGATGAAGTTGTGCACGGCGTCGCTCAGTGTGATCATCCATGCCACTGTCTTGATGCTGGAGATGCGCTGTCCACGCAGCCAGCGGCACATCTTGACTTCCTGTCGGACACATGAGATGGTTAAAGGGACAGGATAACCTTAGACCACCACAGAGCAGAGAGATGAGCAAACAGTGACCTAATGTGGATTCAGTGAGCCACAAAGATAAAACACACAATGATGTTTAAAAATCAAAGTTCAAATTGTCCAGAAAATTAAGGACAAAGTTGAACATTTTGCTTTTGAAATCTGATCAATACGTTTTCTCCTCAATAGTCAAAACTAGAGAACAAACAACACATTCAGATTTTAAATGACTTCAGTGCTAAGAGATTTTTTAATGTAAACTTTAAGCAAGACAAAGACTCAACAGCTTTGAGGGTGATCTTTAAGGGGACTGTATACCATATTCAGAGCGTATCTATAGCCTCTTTCTTGCCATTATGGCGTCTCGCCGCTCTGTATAAAAGGTACAATCACAGAACCGGGGGACAGAGTTGTCTCGCCTTTAAGTTGGTATCCCAGGTAGTAACAGTGTCGAAACAATGTCTCTACAGACGGGACAGCTGGCAGGACAGGATCATGGGCGGCATGTGTGTGATGTTTTGAAGACGTGTTATGTGGGCGACTCACCACGGGAGATTTAAAAAGTAGCTGTTTGCAGTTAGCAGCTAACTCGAAGAAGAAGAAGAAGAAGAAGAAGAGCAGCCAGAAATGACCACAAATAGTAAAAATAATGAGGTCCGGGAAGGTCTTACCTCCGAGCAGAGGACAAGATCAGCTGCCATATGACAGGAACAGTAAATGATTGTCATTACTACGGATCATGTCAACGTTTCTAAAGTGATGTCGTTTCTGAGCTGACTTTGCTGTCTGCAGATGTAGGAGATAGTGGATGGCGAGACACCTGCCAAGCTGCAGACCACTGTTCAAGACCAACGAAAAACAAAATCTGAATTTCTGTAGTGGCCCGTTACTGGTCTTTTACTAATCATGACCAAGTAAGCCTAAATGTTCTCCCCAGCAACGCTTTCCAGCTCCTCCTGGAGGATCCCAAGGTGTTCCCAGGCCAGATGAGATATATAATCCCTGCAGTGTGTTCTGGGTCTGCCCCGGGCCTTCTACAAGTGGGACGTGCCCTGAATACCTCTAACAGGAGGCACCCAGGAGGATCCTGATCAGATGCCTCGTGACAATAGGTGAGGGTTGGGACGTAGATGGACCAGTAAATCGAAAGCTTTGCCTTCCGGTTCAGCTCCGTCTTCACCACGATGGTCAAGCAACCTGTCCATCTCATGCTCCATTCTACTCTAACTTGTGAACAAGACAAGATATTTAAACTCCTTCGCTTGGATGTGCTCCCTCTGGATGTCTGAGCTCCTCCTCCCATCTCTAAGGCTGAGCCCAGACACGCTACAGAGGAAACTCATTTCAGCCGCTTGTTTCAGCGATCTCATTCTTTCGGTCACTACCCAGAGCTCATGACCATAGGTGAGGGTTGGTTCGTAGATGGACCAGTGAATTGAAAGCTTTGCCTTCTGGCTCAGCTCCCTCTGAACCACAACAATCCACTGTTCCACGGCCATGTCAGAATCCACATTGCTCCTCCTGAATCCAAGGTTTGACAATTGGTCGGAGCCTTCTTTCCAACACCCTGGAGTCAACTTTTCCCATGAGGCTGAGCAGTGTGATACCCTGATAGTTAGAGCAAACCCTCTGGTCTGCTTTTTTGATGATGGGAACCACTACTCTAGCCTGCCACTCCACAGGCACCGTGCCAAAAATATTTCACATAAAAACCTCATGGTGGTGTTTGAGATACAGCAGGTCAGGGTATCATCAGAGTCAGAGGGATTCATTCTCTGGAGATCATGAAGGTCTGCACACAGCAATCCCTCCAAAAGTTTTACCAATCAACAGCTAGTTGCTGCCAGGGCTAAATATCTTACTTACCAAACCCTTTAACCAACAAAGTCTGTCTATTTGGATCCACAAAATGTCAGAGATACTGCCGAATCAAACTCCAGGAAATATTTCCCCTGAAGGTAAGTGCAGCATTTACAGTGGAACTCTTCAATTACAAATATAATGGCACGAGTGTTTTTAATGGGAAACCTGAGAACAGGCGGACATACACAGAGCCTCTGGGTCCTGGTTAAAGATACTCTGCAATGACAAAATGCCCCTTTTATTAGCCGCCGACAAACAAGGAGTCTTTGTCCTCCAGCCAGACAATTCCAGCATTTACCAGGAGGGGAAGGATCTGAGGCCTTCGTCCCCCTGTGACATCGGCATGTCTGTTTGTTTAGTATTTTGATCCCTTGAGAGTGGGACTCCTCCATATGACTCCAGATATCTTACTGTTAAACATTAACAGCAGCTCTAATCGCTCCATGTCACCGATAACAGCTCAATAAATTACTCTAAAAACTAAACGTACATGTAGAAAAACTGTGTCCAAACCACATTAGAATATAAACACTCACTGGCTGCTTCATCTTCTTTGGACAAATATAGCTCACAGTGGCACAGTTTCACTCTGTCATGACTCAAAGTGTAAATTCTGGCTGATAAGATGTTTTTAAATCAGTCATGTATTTATAGTTGTCGATGCATTCCTGTCAGGTGTGTCTGTGACAGAGGACTGAGGTGGACAGCAAATCTCTATCAAGCATTATTAATTAAGATAACAATTCAGGGAAAGCTCGCTGCTTTACGAGCTTATCTGAAGACCTTGCTACTCATTAGATAAAACATGGGTGACTGCTGTGTGGGTTAACGTGGCGTGTGTGCAGACAGAGTAGATCTTGGTATATTTCCAGGGTTCTGTGTCACTTGATATAAACAGACACTGTAAAAGATTGGAAAGGGCTAGATGCACAGTTCAAACTGCAGAAGCATGAAGGGAGATGGACGTTGCACATGAACTTTGAATAGTATTATATATTATATTATAATATAATACAATACTAATATAATATTATATATTATATTAGTATTGAATGTTTGAGCCAAATTTGAAGAAACTGCCTCAAGGCCCTCTTGAGATATCACATTCGCGGGAATGAGACAAAAGCAAGGTCACAGTAACCTCTGACCACCAAATTCAAATCAGCCTATTCTTGACACAAAGTGGACATTTGTGCCAAATTTGAAAAAAATCCCTTAAGGTGTTCTTGAGATATTGCGTTCAGGAGAATGAGATAAATGCAAGGTCACAGTGACCCTAGACAACTAAAACCTAATCAGTTCATCACTGAGTCCAAGTGAACGTTTGACCTTCTTGAGATATCGTTCACGAGAATGAGAAGAATGCAAGGTCATCCTGACCTTGACCTTTGGCCACCAAATTCTGATCAGTTCATACTTGATTCAAAGTGGACATCTGTGTCAAACTGAAGAATTTCCCTCAAGGTCTTCTTGAGATATTGCATTCACAAGAACAAGAAGAATGTAAGGTCACGTTGAGCTTTTACTTTTGACCGCCAAATTCTAATCAGTTCATCTCAGACTAAAGGTGGATGTTTGTGCCAGATATGAAGAAATTCCCTCACGGTAAAATTAAAGTATTATTCTCAAAGTGACGTGATGAGGGCACGGGTACCTGAGAATCTGTGACTGGTTCTGGGCTCGGGCTGCTCCTGTCTGTGGCGATGACATTGATGCTGGTCAGAACGATGGAGTCCTTCTTCTCCAGAACGTTTCCGTTGTGCAGGGAGTTTTCCTGAGGCGGCTCTGCAGGAGTGAAGTGGCTGTGGCCGTGCTGAAGACGAGAGAGACAAAGGAAGTCAGCTGGTGAACAGACAGAGACACCGTGTAGGTTCAATGAAATGATAACCTGAGGGGGTAACTCCTCATAAGATTTCTTTTTTTAAATTTAAAGTCTGCGACACAGGGGTACACTGCAAATACTGAACAGTAAAGATTCAAAACTGAGCAACAACCTTTCAAATTTCACTTGTAAATTTCAAAGTCAGCTTTAGTTTTCAGTTTGTACCTTTTATTTCTTTTGGTGCCCTGCAGGGAAGTGTTTACCAGTGACTGAATGAAACTTGAATCAGTATAAACTGGTGTTACTGGGGAGCATCATGTGCTACCGTATGAATGTAGAATGAAATACAGTTGCACAATGCCAGACTGACACAACCTTTCAAGCAATTTCACTGCTGCAGACAAATTTCAAATGTTGCTATGAAGTATGAGAGTTTTGTGAAAGGTGGTTATAAAACTCTGAGCTGTCTTAAGTCAGTTACTTTCTTGTCTCAAAGTCCCCATAAAATCAAACATGTTTAATATTATCATAAGTTTTTAGTCGTGGCTCATGAAAATACTGAAGTTCGATGATGTGAACACCGTCAACAACCAATAGCTGTGCTCTCTCCAGCACCAACAGGAAGGAAGTAAACATGGAGGAGACACCGGGGAATGTGAACAAGTCTTTTCTCTTGTTCTGTGGAGTGAACAAGAGTCGGTGTTTCATTCGGCATGTCTCAGATCCTCCAACCAGCTCTTATTGTAGTGAGAAATCTTAATTTTTGAAACACTTCACCTCTCATTCCCAGTCTCCTCCCACTAATACAGCACACGTCCTGATTTTGGCGAGTGGTTGTTGTCCTGAGAACATTTTGCATGATTGCCCTGGGACAACAACTGCCTCAGCCAGTCAACACATCAAAAAAGTTCAAAAAGTCAGTAGAAACTTCTAATACCACAACTGCCAACATGTGTGTGTATCATGTAGCTAGCATGATAGCTAGCTAGTTACGGTTTTCTACATATCAATTGCTTGATTATCTAAGTTAATAACTTCCCCCACTGCCACCACAAAAACAGTGTTCTTGGTTTGTCATGTGCTTTAGATCAGTTCCCCATAAACCTCACTTTCATTACGCTATACTTTTTATCTCCAGGCACAACGCTGGAAAAAAATAGGGCTGCAGTTAGAAGGCTAGCGCGCTAATACTAGCATGCAAATATTAGGGCTTTAAAGCTAGCCCACTAACTCTGGCAGCCAGAGACAAACATCTATGAGTCACTGTCCCTTTGACAATGGAAAGACAGAACACATTTTCTTGGAGTGACCTTTCTAAAACAAGCAGGAATGAAAATTAACGTTAGAGTATTCTGTTTTGATCAAGGAGTTAATGCTAAGCAGCTAGCGCCATAGCTAACAGTTAGCTCACCTTTGCAAGCTAAATACTAACAATTAATCTAAAAAGCAAGTTTATATTTTAATGTCTGTATCAGACGAGTGTAACTTTCAGGTTGGGTCTCATCTTGTAATTTGTTGTTCCCAGGACTACAACCACACATCAGGGCCTGTCTAATAGGCCCTACAGCTCGCAGAGAGTTGAGGCAATAAAATCCAAAATTTAAGTTTGTACATAAATGCAGTTTATCTTTATGGATTATACTGGTGCCAAATTGACAAGAATACTGTTGACATGTGACGCATTTTATCTTGTGTTTCTAGACTTTTGTGTTTTTGTGGCCACGTAAGGATTTGTTAAAATGTCCCATTTCTTAAAGGGAGTTTGGTGTCATATTCTTCACCAGGAGCAGGATGGGAAATAATCTCAAAAGGAATCTAGTTGTAAATAGTCACTGTGAGATCTTTGCAAAAATCCTAAACTGTGTGACTAAATACTTTAGATGTCAGAGGGACTCACACTTGAGTCTTTTCAAAGTCTTTCAGTGAATGGTGAGCATAAGAGTCTGCAGCCAAGCTAGCAGAAGTTCTTTAAGCTAAATGCTAACAAGCTCATAATGGCAATGCTAACACGCTGATGTTTAGCAGGTATCAAGTTTACAGTGTGCATCATCTTAGTACAGCATGTAACATAAATAAAGTTAAATAAAATACTAATTTAACAGCACATGCCCAAAGTACAGACTTGTGCAAGTGATGCGGGAAACATCAGACTGATAGTAAATACTTAGATGCACTGCAACACAGGAGAACTGAATTACTTCTTCTTTTAATTTAGTCTTTATTTGAAATGTTACAAACAACACGGTTTGCCCACGACTTCATCAGGTTTTGATGGTGATGAAGCCACTGGCGAAACTGTCCTATTTTACCTGAACGTCATCGGAGCGATGTCGGAGTTCTTGATGTGCTTGAAGGTCCAAAGTTTCTAAAATATTTTACTCATCAACATATTTTCTTTATAGATATATGGCAGGAAACCATAACAGCACCGGACACAGGTGGTTTTCTTGATGATCTACCAAACTACCGGACATAATCTGAGACTTTTATTCTGCTTCCCGCCTGTTTCCTGATTTTAATCCCCCTGTTAAAGTTAATATCAGGATATTGTGCTGCTAGAATAAAACTTATATTGACTGCAGGTCACAGTCTGCGCCTACTGCGTCGATGACCCACGTCCAAAACGATGACAACATTGATGAATAATGCACGTCAGTACCATAAAGTCTAAGTGCCCTCAGGCTAGTCACTAATTAGCAGCTGAAGTCACTGATAAACTGGGATGATTATCTGGCACTTACACAACTGGAATAAAGGATATTACTCTGCAATAAAAGAAAAATGCTTTGCACCGAGTAAACTCACTCACTGCTGTGTGTTACCTCACCTGATGCTCTAACCCCAGAGACAATCTCAGGATCTTCTCCACGAAGAACAGCATGTAAAACCCTCCAAATATTCCAACTGCATTGGCCACGTAGTTATCGGATTTAGGATCGAAACCCAGAGCCTGCAGATGAACAGGAGAACAGCGTGTTAGCTGATGTGTAAACAATATTTAGATCATTTATAAAACACCTGTCACAAACCTCTGGGATGAGCTGGAGCACAGCGTTGGAGAAGAGCGTCCCGATGGCGAGGCCGATGAAGTAGGTCAGCACTTTGGGGAAGTAAGGCTTCTTGGTGAAGGGGATGAGGAAGAGGCCGAGCAGAGCGGCCAGGTTGATCACAGTGACCGCCAGAAACCCGTAACCCCACACTGTCACGGCAGAAAGCAACGATACACACTTACTGATGTTACAGGGATAAATGCTGTGGAGATCTTTAAAGCTTTCAGGTCATTGCTGAGATGTGTCTGAGGCTTGTTTTGGAAAGAGGCGTTTAAGTTTCTGTTATTTTGAGCTTTTTTTCTTTATTAACTCAGTTAAAGTTGAATTACTTATCATTATCCTCTCCTATCAGTTCTTCTTCTATAAATTAGAAACTTGTTGCTGCTGCTTGAACTTTGAAATTCGTCACTTGTTGCAGATATTTTTCCTCAGGAATGTTTTTAAAACAACAGATGTAAAAGATCTGAATCACTGCAGGGGATTTAAGGACATCAGGACAGGGCATCTATTGGCAGCCATATTGGAGATCCTCTGCTCGTGGAGCTTTATTGCCCTGGGTTCAATTTATGAACTTCCTCTCAGCCTGCCTTCTTTGGCCCCATTTCAACTGCACAAAACAAACCTGCTAGCATCTGGCTTTTTGATGTGATGTGTGCATTCACACCCGCACAAATGACTCTGCAGTAGTCACGCGTATTTATTGGCTGTGGCTCTGATGAGTGGACACTGCACGTTTGTGGGTGAGACAGTTTTCTTGACTGTAGACATTGGTATCTCCACAGTGGCTGAACAGATTTTTATCATTCAAACTGCATTTGGAACGTCCATCTCCATTCGTCCCTTTGTGTTGTAAACTGTGAAGCTAGCCCGTACCAAACTCTCACAGTGTTGGTTGATATCAAGAGATATCAAGAGGGTCATAGGTCACGACACCAAATCACTGGCATGCAGTTACCATCACTACAGGACATTTACAGAACCCCACGTCTTCATCGGGCCACAAGCATCATCAGTGACTCATCTCACCCAGGTCACAAACTATTTTACCTTGCTGCCTCCTGGACGACGCTCCAGGTCCTTGAAAGCTCACACTCCCAGATTCCTGGAAAGCTCTTACCCAGGTGCCATTAAAGAAATAAACTATAAATAATCACACTAGTAGATAAGGCAATAAAACACCTTTTAATCTAGCTCCTCGACGGCAGTGATTGAAAACAGACGACTCTGATAACTGAGAAAAGACCGATCACACATTTGATTAATCACCTGTTTAGGTTACAGCTCGTTGGCTAGCAAATCAATCATCTGATTAATCAGATTAGTTTTTCTCTTAAACTCTTTTGCACTGTGCTTACTAAACTATGAATATTCAATGTGAGGTAGAAATACTCGATCTGAGGCCACAGTTTTAGGAGCGTTAAACACATCTGACTGGTTTCATAGACCTCTGAGGTCTGACAGATACTCAGACTTTAGAGAGAGACGTCCTCTGCTGTGACAGTCTCCATCCATGTCAGTGAAATCATGGATGCTTCACACACAGAAGATCTATACAATCAGCACAGTTTCAAGATTAGAGTCACCAATTCAGTATCTGACCAAATGTCTCCCCTTCTGTTCCTGAGATATGACGTTAAAACATGATGATGTCACAGTCAAGCTGACCTTTGACCTTTTGACCTTCATTATTTGTGTGAAAATTTGTCATAATTAGTGTATGAATCATGGTGATATGGACAAAAACATGTTTTATGAGGTCACAGTGACCTTTGACCACTAATTTCTCATCATCTCATTATAAGTCCAAGTAGACGTTTGTGCCAAATTTGAGGAAATTCCCTCAAGGTGTTCTCGATATATCAAGTTCACGAAAATATGACGGAGGCAAGGTCGCAGTGACCTTTGACCACCAAATTCTACTCAGTTCATCCTCGACTCAAAGATGTATGTGCCCAATTTTAAGTAATTCCTCAAGGTGTTCTTGAGAGACCATTGCAAGGTAATGCTGACCTTGACCTTTGACCACTAATTTCAAATCATCTTATTATGAGTCCAAGGAGACGTTTGTGCCTAATTTGCAGGAAATTTCCTCAATGTGTTCACCAGGGAATTTCTGGTCTCTGCTATCGCCGGCATGGAGGCATTAGAAACAGCCAACTGAGTTTCAGTTTTCCTGCTGAACCACGTTTGAGACCTAAATAGTTGCTGGGAACACTTGTTAAAAAAACAACCAGTTCTGTTGTTTGTTGGTAAATTTCAGCCATCGCCATCTTCGTTTTTTTTGGAGCCAGAAGTAAGTTCGAAGCTGCTCACTCCGTCAGAGAAAAATTGATGTATACAGGACAAAATGTATTTATGTGTGAAGAAATTCTTTCTGTTTGCTCCTCAGCATGTCAGCAACTCACAAGCTTCTTGTATTTGTTGGTTGTTCGTGTCATTTATAGTTAAATGGTTGTTAAACACACAGCTCTGAGGTGTCTGAGCTCTGTTAGCCAGCATTAAACAGGTTTATGAGCTAAATTAGCCTCAGATACACAATGACATTTGAATGAAACCAGAACTTAATATGTAAAAAATATCTGCTGGTAGTAAAAGTAAATATTAGTGTGTAGCTCCCGGTGAGGACTGTGTTTAACCTTCTAGCTAGTGAGCAAGCAAAGACTGAGCTGACTTTTCTCACACCACAACTGTGTGATAGAAATTAAAATTAATGAACTGACTCCTTAAAAAACAAAAAAATTGATGCTCATTGTGAACACACAGGTTTTGTTTTTCATTGTTTGGGCAGAGCCAGTTCTTCATCAGCTCCTCTATCATGATGAAACCCACATTTATTACCACAGAGTCACCAAACACATGTTTAACTCAACAAAAGAGATCATCTATTTATTTTCAGAGGGGAGATTCTGCTCATGAGGCCGATGAAGAACCAGCATGCATCATCGACAACACTCTGAACAACAGTCACAGTTGGTTGTGACTGTGTCAACAGCACCGAGGAGGAGGAGGGAGCGTTTGGCGATGAGTCTGAGAGGTCAGCAGGTCTGTGTGACTCAATCCAGGACATGAGGTGAGTGTTACGGCTCGTTTACAGCAGATTACTGCAGATATGACTTTATTTATAAGTCATGAGTGGAAGATAGAGGCTGACGCCGTGAGACAAAAGGTTCACAATCAGAGGTTTTACAGGACGACCAGGACGACCATTTACATTCAGAGTGAGACCTCTCTGATTAATGTTTTAACAGTGAGGCAGATTACCACTGCTGGAGGAAAGACTCAGATCTATAACTCAAGTAAAAGTAGTGACACTACAGTGTAAAATACTATGTTGCAACTGAAAGTTCTGCAATCAGGATTTTACTTTATAAAGTAAAGATAGAAATGCATGAATGGATCATTTAACGGGCCACTGGTCTGCACTTGCAAATCGTCACTCAAATTTACACGACAGACCAAAAAGAGATTCAAAACGACCACAAACATGTTTGGTTTTAGCAGCACAATTCCTGCTGGAAACACAGTGATGTCTCTCTAGAAAACAACCACTGTTTGTGCTGCTGTCCTGTTAAAACAAGCAGCGATGTCTCAGTAAAAACAGCTGTTTTTTCACGGTTCTATCCCTGCTGGAAAAACAGTGACGGGTCGCCACAGTCCGTTATGTTGTATCGCCACAACGGACAAACCAAACACTGGCTCTAGATAGGGCAACTCACAATATAGCATCAGCCACCGTAGAAATGTGAGGAGGACAAGCTGCAGGGTTGCCAGGTCTGCATATTAGCTGTGACTTTGGGCTTGTTTCTAAAGTGGAGTTGCTGCTTTGGGCTTGCTCTCTAAACGTCACCTTCCTTTATATATATCCGTCTAATAAGTTATTTAAACGCATGATAGTTGCTTCTTTTGGGCTTGTCCCTGGAGGCAGATCTGATTCAATGCTGGGAAAAATATCCACGCCTTTACAATGTGTCGTCTCCAAGTTTGGTGACGTCACCGCGTTATCTGGGGCTCTGTCAGCAAGTTCTCGGTGGAGAAATCTTGTGATGTGCACACACAGGTCATAATGCAGTTGGCGAGACTCCCAATGACAGAAACACACGTCGCCAGGCATGAACACTGAAAAGATTCCGATAGTCTCCGCGACGCAAATCAGGGTGAAAATCGTGTAATGTGAACTAGGCTTTAGGGGGCAAACCAAGTGGAGTTTGATTGAACCAAACCAAACAGGGCAGGTGTGAAAGCGTTCTTACTTATGTGGTCTCTCTTTCAAACTCGGTGCAGACTAATTTGTATCGATGTTTGAGCTGCTTGGGTGGAGACAGACGGTATTTTGTGATGATGCATCGTTGCATCTCACCGGTAAAGGGGCTAAAATTAGGGTGTTCGTCTGGGTGTTGTGTTTTCATCAGTGCCTATCGGAGACGGAGCTGATAGACACTCACGGCTACTGCAGAGTCATTTGACCTGTGTGTGAATGCTGATCATAACTTGTCCCATCACATTAAAGGGCCACATGTTTGTGCAGTGGAAAAGGGACTTTACACACTGTTGCTTTAAGAAAGAAGTGAATTAAGGTCAGTTTCTCTCCATACTTTCAGATTTCTGTTTTCATTATCAGTCAGTAGGTTTGTTGACTTTATGCCGTCATGATCAAATAACAACTTCATGGGTTTTGTTTCAATGATGTGAATAAATCATCACAACAATCAACACTCTGTCTTATTTTTTACATTTCCTGTCATTTGCTTCTTTTAGTACTGAACCGAGGAAAATAAGTGTAAAAGAAAGAGCTGGTGTCGTTGGTTTTATTAGTTTGCTTCAGGGGATTTTTTCAGACAGTTTCCAGTTTGTGGGGACGACCTCTGACCCCTCTGAGGTCAGATCTGAACCCTAAATCAGACACAAACCCACCACCTCTTGTTTTTAGGGTTTACAGGCTCTTAAAGGAGCGCCCTCTCCTCCGTCCACAGCGACTGTCTCATACTCTGAGCCAGACCCCATCCAACAAACCCTCCTGAACTGTGAATTATCTGCATCAACAAATAAAGCCACGATGTGATGAAGCAACTCACCGCTGGAGTCGGCAGGCTGCAGAGCTTTGGGGGCGGTGTAGGGGCAGGAGGGCAGCAGCACCTGGGTCAACACGGCGGGACAGATCCTATCCAGATGTTCCACAGTCAGCTGGCTGACATTACTGAACCCAAAGTGGGACAAGATCTGGTCGGCTGAGGGACACTGAGGGACACAGAGACGACTTCAAACAGCTTTGTAAATCTGTTTTTGTCTCTAAAATCCTTCGAGCTTTGGTTTTCTCACATCTGTCGTCTTTAATGTGTATTTTTAATCTTTTTGCATGAAATGTGCTTTATAAATAAAGTTTTATTATTGTCAGTGGATAAAAACAGAAATACTTCACTGATCCATGTCACTCTGATGTAAACACAGAGAACTATAAAGGTAAAAATAAGAACCATGAAAGTATGTAAAAATGTTAAAATAAAAATATGTGCATTATGCTGCAATATTTATCATTTAAATAGGCAAAATAAATGCCGTATGATGCATTACATTATAAAAACTATGTCCAGTATGTAAAGTGTGCATTATGCTGCAGTGTGAAGCATTTAAAAATATAAAATATGTATAATATTCTACATTACAATGTATAAAAAAGTTTAAGAAATATCAAATATAAATATAAGAATATAAAATATAAATAAATATAAAAATGCATGACATGCTGAGTATGTAAAGTGTATAAAAATATAAAATATGTGCCCTATGCTGCATTACAATATATTAATATATCAAGTTTTAGAAAAAAAAATATAAATATGAAAACATAAAATAAATATAAAAGATGTATAATATTTTGAGTATGTAAGGAGTGTAAAAATATAAAATACACTCCTCATGCTACATTACAATGTGTCAGAGTACGAATGTAAGGCTTTAGAAATATAAATATAAAAATATGAAATATATGCTTTATGCTACATTAAAAGGTATAAAACTGATGAGTAGAGTTTGAGAAATATTAAATAAAAATACAAAATATAAAAATATGAATATATTCTGTATACTACGTTATAATGTATTAATATGTTAAGTTTTAGACATATAAATATAAATTTAAATATAAAAATCTGAATATATTCCTTATGCTACATTACAATGTATAAAACTAACACATGAAGTTTCAGAAATTTAAAAATATAAAATATCTGCCTTTTGCTACATCACAATGTTTTTAACTAGCATGTTAAGTTTTAGAAGTATATATTATGAATATAATATGAATATTAAAATATAAAAAAGTATCATGGAGTTCACCTAAATTATTCTGTAAAGCAGAAAACAATAGAGTGGAGATAAAACAGTACTGAAGGACTTCAGTTACATTGTTATTATAAATTTAAATGCAAAAATAACATCTAAAAAGTAAAAACTATTGTTAAACAAAGAAATATTCGAAAAAATGTATTTAATCAAAATAAGTCCAATCATTTAACTACAAATATCTACACATTACAACACAATCAAATACAATAAAAACAGAATGTTTCCAGTGTTTAATACAGTTTTAATCACTATAGAATGACTATTTAATTATTTGTGACATTTTAAGTTAAGTTCTTAGTTTAGTTTTCTTTATAAATAATCTGTGTAAACTTGGTGTGAGTTCATATTTAGCACTTTAAACTCGTGCACTGGTGTAACTGCTCCTTAATAACAGCAGAGAGTATAATAAATATATGTTTTAGATGTGCTCACCTCCTGGTCTGACAGAGGGTTTCCTTCAGTCACAGCCTCGGATCTCCTCTCTGATATCAGCTGCAGTAAGTCGCTCAGGTGTTCTGTACTGATTGAGTCATTCTCACCGAAATACCGTAAAATATCCGTTAGAAACGTCTGTCCGTCCCGATCCGACACGTTTATACTGAGACACTGAGAGATCAGCAGTAAGAGGCAGCACGGGATGAAACATCTGGAGTCAAACATGTCTGAGTCTGTAGCTTGTCCTCAGTTAAAGATAAAAGTGTTGCTGCAGTGAAGCATGTCAGTCAGAGCCGAGGAGGATCTCATCTGCTCTGATCCATGACACTCTGCTGAGATCCTTTAAGTAGCTCCGGCTTCTCCTCTGATTAGTTTACAGTGCACACAGCTTCCTGTGATCAGCTCTGAGTGATCGATCAGCAGCCTGATCAGGATCAAAGATCAGTGAGCAGGAAAAACACGGAGCTGACCGACCGACCGACCGCGTGCACCCTGCCTCAAGGCTTCAATGCTTTCTATTGTGGCTGAGCTCCTCACTCGGTATGCAACGTGCTCACACACACACACACACACACACACACTCCTACTCGAAAGTGTGTGTGCAAAGGGTAACAGTGTGAGGTGGGATAAACAGCAGAGTGACTCAGTTTACTGCTGCTCCTACTGAACAGTTTGAAGTTTAGAAAAAGCAAAAGTGTAACTGATGTGTGCAGGGCTGTAAACATGGGGGGGGAGGTCTGCCACACAGGGTGGGGGGTCGAGGATCTCCCCTCCCCCACTCTCTCCAGAAATAAATAAAAAAAATCGAAACTCACTTCCTGTCACATCATTTATCTTCAGCATGTACAGCTACACACTGTGCTGTTAGGGACTGTTCTTTATTTATCATGAGCATTTTCAGCCATAGACACTTCTACTGTGTGACGTCAGCAAAAAGTTAGCGTTGCAGAGAAATCCAATATTCCTCTTAAAGGAAATGGCCACTTCAGAATGAAAACACAGACAGTACTTATTGACCCTCATGCCGACAAGAAGTCTAGTGTAGTTTTTTAATCCACAAAACTCGTTCGGGGTATCGGAGGATAACAGCTAGCCGGAATAACAGCTACACTTGAAGTGCACGGAACCCACATTTTGAAAATGTAATGAAACTCTGCTAATGCATTTCAAAAACGTCAGAACGGCTCGTCCGTCGTAATCCAAGTGCCCTGAAGCCGCGGCATGCAAAACTGACTTGAAAAGACAGACTTGAGAACGTCTCTGAATGTTCTCGAGTCTCGTGCAAGTTGCCATGTAAACACAGCACGCCTGTAGGTTAACTGATCATGGTGAGAAATGATGCTATAAAAGTGGAGTAAATTACGTCTTTTCACGTCAGTTTTGCATGCCACAGTTTCAGGGCACTTGGATTACGACGGACGAGCCGTTCTGACGTTTTTGAAATGCATTAGCGGAGTTTTATTACATTTTCAAAATGTGGGTTCCGTGCACTTCAAGTGTAGCTGTTATTCCAGCTAGCTGTTATCCTCCGATACCCCGAACGAGTTTTGTGGATTAAAAAACTACACTGGACTTCTTGTCGGCGTGAGGGTCAGTAAGTACCGTTTGTGTTTTCATTCTGAAGTGGCCATTTCCTGTAATACCTCCCCAGTTTTTACAGTTTCTGGCTGATAAATGGTGTAACTTTGGCGATTTTTAGCGAATACATGCTTTTTTTCTTTAAAAATCGACTGTTGAATAAATACAAAATACAACCATTTAAATCTGTAAGCCCCTCCCCTATTTGACTCACCACCCCCTCGCGCTTTATTAATTATGAACAGTCCCTCGTGTAAAAACATGTCGAACATCACAGTAGCATCCTTGAACATCTCTTGAACCTTTGGTTGCCATAAAGTCGTCATCATAAAAACCCAACTTCAAGCCGTAGCGCTAAAATGCAAACTCATGAAGGAGTTTTAGGACTTTAGGATAGAAATATGATCCATTAAAGGTAGTTACGTATTAATTACACATTCTGCAGGTGGAGGTCAGGGACCACTGATACTTTATTGGTTTTCTGTTTATATTGAGCTCTCTGCTTTTCTGCTTTTCCAAGATCTAACTCTAACTTTGAGGCTCCACCCCTCTCATGACATCATGTGGGACAAAGCAGGACACAAGCTTGTTACTGTGAGAGGAGACTGACCGTCAGACAGATGGTAGGCTTTACATTTGTCACTGAGCTGTGACTTGAGCTGAGGGGGGGGCAGGCACAGGGAGGAGCACTGAAGGTGTGAAACTGCATCCAGCTGCTAAATGAATCACACTCAGACTCAGGGAGGAAGTAACTGAGGCAGGAGGGAGGGAAACACAACTCGCTTCCTGTTTGGATCTGCTGACTGCTGCAGAAATCCTATTGCTTCAACATCAGAGAGGATCTCTACTGTTGTGTCAGGGCGTCTTTAGAGATCCTGTTGTTCTGCTATGTGACCACAGCTTCTGTAAAGACTGGCTGAAGAGAGAAACCAACTCCTGAGAGTCCACTCTGTTAGAGAGGATCTTCAGAGGACCCAACTCCTGACGGGGCCTTAAAGAACCTGTGTGATGCCTTACAGGAGTGTCACACAGGTTCTCGCATCGGCAGAGATTCAGAGAAACACACCAACCACAGATTCAAACTCGTCGATGAAGCTGAACGACAGCACAAGAAGGAGCTTCAGGAGACTCTGATGAAGTCAAAAGATTCTGAGGAAGTTAAAGTGAAGTGTGAACAAACAGCAGAACACATGAAGGTCCAGGCCCGAAGCACAGAGAGGCAGATTAAGGAGCAGTTTAAGAAGCTTCACCAGTTTGTAGAAGAGGAAGAGGAGGCCAGGATGGCTGCACTGAGGGAGGAAGAGGAGCAGAAGAGTCAGATGATGAAGGAGAAGATGGAGGCTCTGAGCAGAGAGACAGCAGCTCTGTCAGACACAGTCAGAGCCACAGAGGACGAGCTGAGAGCTGAAGACGTCTCACTCCTGCAGTGGGCAGAGTCCAGCAGCGCCCCCTGCTGGATGATCTGCTCTCAGGAGCTCTGATAGACGAGGCCAAACAGCTGGGACACCTGACAACATCTGGAGGCTGCTGTCTCTGTCCCAGTATCACACTGCTTAGATCTTTGGACCGGAAGAGGTCTGGATCAGCAGTGTTTGGGTCCAGAATCACAGGAGTGTAGGAGACCATCATCTTGATCCAGATGTTGATGTGTCCAAGGACCGCTGGAAATTTGAATTTCTGTTTTTACAGGTTTTTTTTTTTTTAAGAAAACACACCTTCCAATAAAGACTGACTCTTTTTTCATGTTTTCTTTAAAAAACAAGAGTAAAATAAATAAAAAATAAAACCATTTAAAGTTGTATACTCCTCGTCTAAGCCACAATAAGAACATTAGTCCCTCCCATGTGCTTAAAAAAATTATTTGGCATGCCTCCCCCTCCCCCCTTATAAGTGACGCACAGTCCCTTACTAAAAGTAGTACTCCAGGATGAAGTATTGCATGTTCTTACAGTTGCCACTGACACACAGTTGTATAAATTTTTAATCCAGAGCTCCAAATATGTGGATGATCCTACATTTTCCCGTCACTATCAGGTAAATGTTTTATCATTTTGGTTTGCTGTGTTGTTCTGTGTACTTATTGTGCATTCTCACGCATTTATTTTATGAATGTCACTTTAGTTTAACTTTATTTTGTGTTGTAGCATTTCTAACCTGTTTTATTTCCTTTCAGTTTTAATCCTTTTTGTATCTTCATCTGCTCTGTCTCTTATTCAGCTGTAAAACAAAACTTCCCCCCTGAGGATCAATGACAATAAAATGTTTTAGTATATATATATATTTTCCATATTTCTTTTTAAAACTCTGAATCACATTTGATGCGATGAGGATTTTTTAAAACACTGATCAACAGAATAATGATAATGAATAAACATTTTAATGTTAAAGACAAAGCTCCAGTGATTTATGGAAAGTTAGCGCAAATATAAAACAGATTTTGGACAGAACTGTCTCTAACATGACACATTCATGAAGTCAAGTATCAGAGTCTGTTAATTATCTGAGAGATGTGCAAAAAAGCAAAATCGTTTCAGTGCATAAACGATCATCTGTGAAATCAAACCCAGCTCAGATTATTGTTGCATTCATGTGCTGTCAGAATAATCAGAAAATATTTTCCCAACATTATTTAGGTACTTTATAATAGGCAGGTCTGCACAGTGATACAGACATACGTTATTAAACACACACTTCTCGGGCACCTGCTGATGAGCAAACTGCTGGTGTTGCTAACTTCACTTGTTCGTTAGACTTTCACACCAACCTGCTGCATTAATATGATCACAGGATTCTCTGCTCTCTTCTTTTTTCTTTGGCAAACATTTAGAAAACTGGCACAAAGTTTTAACTCTCCTCCACAAATATCTTCCACACACTCAAAAATCCACAAGAGTCAGTCCCAGAGGTGGGAGTGAGTCACGCCTGTGCAAGTCCCAAGTCACTGTGGAGAAAATCAAGCGTGTTGAGTCCCTGCTACAAGTCACAAGTCAAGTCATCACAAACTCCTGGAGATAAAATAAGATGATCTGTTCCCAGTGGTGGAATGTAACTAAAGACATTTACTCAGATACTGTCAGCACAGATCTGAGTCTTCTCTTCTCGTGCCACTTTCTACTTTCTACGAGTCAGGTCATGTGACTCGAGTCCTCCATCTCCGGTCACTCCTGTATCATAGTGTCTCTTTAAAAAGGACCTGTTCAGATTCAGGACACTGTGCTCCATCTTTTCCCACCTATCACCTCTGCACGTTGTCCCACCTCCACATGTAGACCAGCTGGTCTCAGGTCAGTATACGTCCCTTAAAGACGTGACGGTGAGGGATCTGGAGAGTTCTGCAACGCTGGTCGGACGCCAAGCGGTAAAGCTGACCGTCCTGTTCCTAGAAACCATCAGGAAGCCGTTGGAGCTGAAGCGTCCGGGGATGTTTCCCACATCGAGCCAGATGAAAGGAGCGACAGAGGCAGAGTGGAGGGTGACGCTGTAGCCGGTCTGATCCTGCTGCACTTTGGCCTGCGGGGAAACACACAGTGAACATGATGCAATCAGCAGGAAGTTAATTAAGGTTTTAAGTCCCTAATTTAGTCTAATTAAGTGTAATTTGAAGAAGTTTGCGTGTGTAAAGGCCTTAATTCCTCCCTGAAAGTTTCTTTCTTTTTATTAGTCGCTGTGTCGCCCCTCCTGTGCACAACAGATTAAAGGATTCCTCCATCGCTGCTTTAAACCTGTGTATGAATAAATAAACCTCCTTGTGAACACGCATTCTTACTGTGATGTTGGGTCTCTGCAGCCCCTGAGCGTCTTTGGGTGAGCACAGGAAGTGGTGGTTGGTGGGACCCTGCTGGGCGCCGGCGCTGTCCTCCAGGTGGAAGGTGAGCAGGCAGGTGAGGCGGGTGCAGTGTCCACATCTTGCCAGCAGGGCGGCGACTGGCTGTTTAAAAATGGTTGCAGCGCTGCCTCCGCGGACCAGGAGCAGGTCGGACGTCAGCGTGCAGACTGGATCCAGATCAGACCAGGAGTACACGGACACCTGAGCCACAAGACAGTAAACACACCTGTGACTCATCCGAGACACAAACATGACCACATGGTTAAATTCAGTTGGCTAGGCTTTCAAATGATTTATACACCGATTTTTATATAATAATAACAATAATAATAAACTCTATTTATGTGGCACTTTTCTTTTTACGAAATTAGAGTGCTTTTAAGATAAATACATACAATAAAAAAAAGGATAAAATACAAACAACAGAGATAATAAAAACATAAAAACACCAGGAGACAAAATGACATTAAAAAACCCCAAATAAGATCAAATAACATAAAACAAATGAGCAGAGAGAGATGGAACAAACAGCAACGTAATAAATATTCATAAATCCTTTCCTATAAAATAAAGTTTTAAGAGTGGATTTCAGTTTATGCATTTTAAAATTTAAATGTCAAACGTTGGAGAATTGTGTGACAAATGAGAATTATTTCTCTTTTTATTAGAATCGTATAATGATGAATGTAGATTAAGTTTTTTATTGTTGCTTAATTTATGAGAAACGTTCTCCCTAAACTTGGAATTACAGTTTCACAACTTGCATTGCACCTATATTTTTTTTGCCATACAGTGAAACACTGAAGCTAAATGCGGCTTTTTAAAAATTATTAATTAATTTAACAGGTGCAATGAAATACAATGAATGTTAAAAAAAATCATTAATTAATAAATAATATAAGATATATAAAAATAAAAAAAAATATTTTTGCCCCTCATCCCAAACCCCTCAGTCCAACATAAAATAAATAAATAAAATAAAATAATAGTTTTTCAAAAAATATTTAAAAAGACAAAAAGAAATAATAATACACAAATTAAAAAAAAGAAAAAGAACATAAAAATTATTTATTTAAGTGAATAAAGTGATCTATAAATATTAGAAACATCTCTCTTAAAACACATGTCGTGGTAGGATTTTGATTCTGTGTCCAGGATGTGAATTTGAAATCAACATGATGTCATCAGTCTCATTTAAGCTTAAATAGTGTGTTTAAATTAGCATCACATATTCCTATCTTAAATCCAAAAATAATTAGTAATGCTCTAAAAAACATATTCAATGTGTTCAATATGTTCAAATGTTAGCGCATGTCATGCACTGTGGAATTGTTTTTCTGTTTTTATTTTAATTAAATTCTGCAGTTAAATCTTCCACAGTGAAGTTAGAAAAACTACACAGAGAGGAAACGAGAAAAGTTATGAATGAAAAAGATATTTGATTATTTGTAACTGGCAAAAAAATAATTAAATTATGATTAATTAGACATCTGTTTTGTAATGCTGTTTTCTATGACTACATGGTATTGTTGTTTTTTAAATTGTAGTTTATTGTCTGTGCAGCATTATGTAGAAACTGTACTTATGTTGTCTCACTGAATATATTTGAGAGAGATCGCTTAATTTTTTTATAATAACATCTCTTGTTCCAGTGGAGTTTGAATCCACCTACTGTATTCTGATTAGACAAAACTAACCTGCAGAATAAATGTGATATAAAGACACAGTTCACCAGTGAAAACTCACCACAGCTCTGAGCGTCAGGTTGTAACTCAGGTCTGAGACGGCGTAGATGAACAGCGTGTCGTCATCCTTGAAGCCGACTGGCAACACGGCAGAGAAGAAGTTCTGTGCAAAATAATGCAGCATTTTCCACTTCCCACCAAACTCTGCGCGCACACACACACACACACACACACACACACACACACACACACACACACACACAGAGGGAATGATGTATGATTATTTAACAACAGTGACCTTTAACCCCGACAGCAGATCCTTTGCTAAAAGAGAAAAAGTCTTAACACTACACTGTAAAGATGCTCCAAGATGCTGATCTGACATTCACTCACCAATAGACGACCACGAGGGCGCCTGCCAAATATCGTTGAGCTGCCAGTACAGGGCGCCCATCGTGTGACCTTTGCCCTCAACGATCTCACTCTGACTTCGCCGATAGAACTCCGTCTGAGCCTTCACACACTCAGCCTGCATGACCTGGACATGAAACATGAGGCTGTGTATAACAGTGTGTGATGATGATGAGTGTACAGGAGGAAGGTCATCAGCTTGTGTGTCTGACCTGAGTGATGTAGAGGGTGTCTGTAAATCTCTTCAGAGGATCTGTGGAGTTCGGCAGGTGGAAGTGTAACGCAGCCTGCTGCAACATCTGCTCGTTTCCATCCTGGTGGTGCTGACGATGGGAGGAGAAGTTACTGTTGTAGCTCCAGTCTTCTTTTATGGAAACCTTAAACAAAACAGACGAAACTTTATACCCTCATAACTTTCTTTTTCTTTAAGAGCATGCCTCAAATTTTGACACAAACTGCTGATAAAATCCTGCAGAAAAACAAAACATGACAGGAAGGGTTTAATGAGTCACCGGCTGCAGAGTGGAGAATGAAGGCCAGGACTGGAAGCCGTATTCAGAGGCGAAACGTGTCCGAGGGAAAGTCCTCCAGTCCCAGCAGTCCAGGGTGTAGCTGTAGAAGTGTGTGTCTCCATAGTGAGGGTCGTAGGGGTTCTCCGCCACCCAGCTTTCCTGCTCCGATTCAGCTCCGTTTGTCGGACTGGAGACGAGGAACGGGCGACTCTGGTCCTCCTGAAGCAGATGTTAGACGCTCATTTCTTAAAGAATAACAACCTGGACCCTGCTTCCTCTGTTTTTGTATCTCAGGATCAATAATGGGAACAATGACCTGTGACTTGACTCTCACCTGTTGAACTATCTGCCGTATGTTGTTCACATACAGAGTCACGTAGTCCTTCAGGTAAATGGGCCTCTGGGAAACTGGGATGTTGAACCAGTCTGTCGCCAGAGCAGCTTCGTTTTCATTGTTCCCACTCCAAATTATGATGGAAGGATGAGACTTGAGGCGCTGGACCTGACGAGTTACAGCAAGAGTACATTTACTGTGAGTACAGGACGCAACAACAACCTCTGGGAATGTTCTGAACCAGCCTGAAATGCTGCGCCTCTTGTTACTTTTGTTGGTATTTTAAAACTGCTATTAACTTGCACAGTCACTGCAGATGATATAAAATGTAGTATACTATGGATAAAAGCTATAAATGTAAAGTACCATTTAAATAAATACGCTGCTCACCTGTTGGACGACCTCTTCGCTGACTGTCTGAATGAAGTCATCCTCAGTGGGATACATGGCACAGGCAAACATGAAGTCCTGCCAAATCTAAAGACACAAATCTCTGAGTGTCCATCTGTTCTACAATATGTTCATGAGTCACAGACGTGTCACACAGCGTCAAAAATCAAACAGAAATATATTCATCTGTCCTCAAACAGTCCCACTTCAGTAATGTTATGGAACAGTGAAGCTTCAGAGTGAAAACTGAGACGACATCTTCCTGATTTATGCTTATTTTTGTGTCAGTCTTAAAATATCTGACTCAGATATAGATATATAATAAAGGACAGAAATCATGTTATAGAAAAAAATGATTGGACGTGTAATTGGACATGTTGCTGTTTGATTTTGAGGACTTTAGGTCAACTCTTCTCAGCCAAACTGACAGCTGCCATAAAGATGATTTAGAGAAAATAGCAGACCGCTTCAGCATCAGGGACTCTAAACAATTACTTAGAAATGATCTTAAAGTCTTAAGGACTGTTCATTATTTATAAGGGAGGGGAGAGGCAAAAGGGGGGGGCATGTCAAATAATTTTCTTAAGCACTGAGAAGGGGCTTACGTTTTTTATTTTGGCTCAGGGGAGGGGCATACAAATTTAAATGGTTGTAGTTTGTAATTATTTTACTGCAGATTTTTTAAGAAAACATGCCTTCAAACCTACGTGGGTTTGGTCTTTCTTTCAAAATGAACAAAATGACACCACAGCTCCACCCTCTCATCCAACAACGATCACTTCTGGCACCAAAAATCCAGACGAAAACAACAGACGAAATGCCGAAATCAAGGCTTCAAAACAGGAGTCCCAAAACCAATAGGTGATGCCACAGTAGCTATGTACATTTTCTATACAGTCTATAGGTGGATCTGGTCCCAAAAGAAGTCAGTTGAGGTGTTTCGAGCATCTGATCAGGATCCTCCTGGGCACCTCCTGTAAGAGGTCTTCCCAGCACATCCAAGTGAAGGAGTTCAAGTATCTTGGGGTCTTGTTCACGAGTTAGAATAGAATGGAGCGTGAAATGGAATGGTGGTTTGGCATGGCATCCACAGTGATGTGGGTGCTGCACCAGACTGTAGTGGTGAAGAGGAAGCTGAACCAGAAGGTGAAGCTTACAAATTACCAATCCGTCTATGTTTCAGCCCTCACCTATGGTCATGAGCTCTGGGTAGTGACCGAACAAATTAGATCGTGGATACAAGTGGCCGAAATAAGTTTCCTCTGTAGGGTGTCTGAGCTCAGCCTTAGAGAAAGGAGGAGCAGCTCAGACATCGGGAGGGAGCTCAGAGTAGAGCCGCTGCTCCTTCACGTCTAAAGGGGTCAGTTAAGGCGGTTAAGCATCTGATCAGGATCCTCCTGGGTGCCTCCTGTTAAGAGATTTTTCAGGCACATCTTGCCTGGGAACGCCTCGGGATCCCCCAGGAGGAGCTGGAAAGCGTCACAGGGGAGAGGGACGTCTGGAGTACAGTGCTCAGCCCAGCGGCCCGGCCTCAGATAAGAGGATGAAAATGGATGGATGTGGAATAGAGTGCCAAAGATGTGTTTTCGCACATTTACCATCATAAAATGAATCAGAAGACCCATAACCTTGTTCTGCTGGAATTAAGACCACATTTCCCATAAGCCTCAGTGACCTTCCTGATTTAAAAATGATGTGTTTGTGGGCTTCCCTTGGCCTTCAGGTCCCTCTATGTGCTTTTGATCTTTTTTTATGCTGATGATTGTCTCCTGTTTAAAGCTAATCTCCAAAAATAAATGATTACAGGTTTATTATTTTGTAATCCTGTATCAGTATTACATTACTTAGAAGTAATGTAATACTGATACAGGATGATGACAGTAGTTACCATGAGTCCCATCTCATCACAGATGCTGTAGAACAGATCCTGCTCGTACACTCCTCCTCCCCAGACCCTGAGAGCGTTCATGCTCGCGTCCACGGCCGACTGCAACAAGTTCCTCAAGCTGCAAGACAAACAGACAGCATCAGTAATAATGTATTCATAACAGAAATACAATCAGAAGTTTAAACACAACCTGTCCTGTGAAGTCAGAAACAAATCTGTACAAAGACACAGAGGAGACAAACTGTGTCTCTGAGAATATCATTATAATCAGTGATGAATATTCTTCTCACCAGGCTGGACTCAAACTAATCAAATCAAAGTCAGCTTTTCAAACTGAACTCACACAGCAGGGGTGACCTGGTCCTGGAAGGAGTGTGCTGGGATCCAGTTGGAGCCTTTGAGGAAAATTGGTTTCCCATTGATGCGGAAATAAAAGCTCAGGCCTGGAGACCCGACGATTGGCTCCTGGACAAGTTCTACCGTCCGAAAATAAACCTGCAGGAGACACTTTCATCAAAACACTAAAACTTTAAAGCACTGACCTCTGTGGTTTCAGTTTCAGAGACCGCCCTCAACAGTGATGCACAATTTTAATAAAGAGCAACAGGTGTGAAAATCTTAACAACAGGATTTTCAGCTTGTGTTTTATGTCTTTAAGTAGAAAAAGACACATATATGTCCCTTTTATTGTAAATCTGTATTCTTCATTATGTTTTACATCTTATTGCTCTGTAAAGCACTTTGAATTGCCCTGCTGTTTGAAATGTGCTACATAAATAAAGCTTCCTTACTTTACCTGTATTTACTGTGTGACTTCATCTTGGACAAGAGGACTGAAAGAGCATCATCATCCTCAGCAGTTTTAAAATTTGCAACCACAGATTTTGTCAGAGAAACACTGATTTTGTAATACAAAACTTCTTTATTCAGTGTTTTTACCAGTTTTAATCACCTGGTCTGTTTGTTTCAAAGAGGAGGATACCTCTGTGGATAATTAGGCTCCCTGTAAAAACCTCCTGAACAAAGAACACTGAAGGAATTCTAACCAGGAGGTCACGTTTGGCACACACGAAAAGTTTCTGCTGGTTACAATCTGCAATCCTCACCACTAGATGCCACTAAATCCTACACACTGCTTATTTAAGCCCATTTTACTGCTGCACATATATCACATTATAATGTCCTGGGTGAATACATCAGGTAAATGCCTAAATAACATATGAGGAGAATGTATGTGAACTCTGACCTTAGACGTTGTGTTCAGGATCATAAATCCATCCTGTAAGCCTCTGACAGTGAGTTGGTAAAAAGGTTGGTCACCGTGTCCGTTGGGCCACCACAGCTTCACCTGGTTACTCTGGAACAAGAAGAGAAAGATCTCAAAAGTCTGCACAAATGTTCAGACAGTGATTTCTTTACTATTCAACTTAATTCAGATACAAAGGAGAGTCACTTCTGTCACAACAGGCTCATAAACTCTTAAACAGAGTATATTAATCCCTAACTAAAAGTAAACTCACTTTTAACATTGTGTCCTGGTTCGTCCTGATAAGTGTCAATAAACACAAAGCTTTTCTAAGTAGTTAAACTGGGCAGTACAATTACAGGCTGCAAACAAACCCCTCTGTCCTCTCACCACGGCAAAGCAGTCCAACACTTAAGCGGCAAAATCAGACGACCACAGCCATCCCCCCACTCTTCAGTAAATTATGGAGCTCCTCAGGGGTCAATACTGGGACCGATTTTCTTTACTCCATAAGTTATTTAAACAGTACACTATTTAGTTTTTGAGATTTGCTCATTATTATGAGCTAAGGGGTGTGATGGATTAAGAATCTCTGGTGCCTCAACGTATTTTCCTGCAATTTTCCACCACACATAATGTAGATCAATGACATCATTACAAGTGATGACAGAAGACAGAAATCTCAGTTGACTGCTGCAAAAGGAATGAATGTTGTAGATATTATGGTTCTTTTTTTAGATCGATATATATACAGGATTATACAGCAGTTAGTTCCAACCGAGCATTTTGATTGGACAGGAGGCATTTCATAAGCGTTGATACACAGTATAACAGTACTGGGACCTTTAACTCTGCATGTATCACTCCGCTTTACAGCTGTTCTGAGCTGTTAATTACATTAACTGTTTATTAGCACACATTAAGGGTCATTATGACAAACTTTGCACTGCAACGAGGAACATATTAACACAAATAGCATTTGAGTTAAATAATGAATGTTTGTCAGAAGACGAGGAAGGGACGGAGCGAAGCCTGAATACTTCACTCTGAAACTCAAGATATGCTCACATGACATCAGAAGACGATGCAACATATTGATTAAGCTGTTAACTGATCTGCATCACAGGTATTCTATCTAATGTCAACAGACTGATTCACTGGTGGCACAATAAATGGAGACACACAGATGTAGCCTACATGATACACAGCAGCTGGTCTGTTGTAACCTTAGACCTAGTTCACACAAAGTAGGAAGCTAGTGTGCAGGAATTGATTGTGTTGCTTGGCAACAGTCAAGTCCCAGTCCAGATGCAGAACTATTTGTGCTGGTGGAGCCAAAGAAATCATGAAATTAATACTGTTAATAAATAGCACTTGTGGAACTGTTGTATAAAAGCGATATCACACTCGAGGTTGTGCTGGTGTTACTGAATATCAGCAGACCTGTGATTATCTTCAGAACCCAGCCTGCAGCCTCATGCCTACGACAGAAACACAGCCGTGGTGATATTCAGTACAACAGCATATTGCTTAAATGTGTCCTGTCTGGATGTGCTATGTGTTTTCATAAACCCTTTTTGGGCCCGTACACAAACAACGTCTTTAACCGCCTAAAAAACACGAGGTCAGTGGCTGGGCGCGACTTTGGTGCCTTTTCTGTGCAACATTAATAAGCATATTGCCTCTTTACCAGACATCCTGAGTGCAGAGCTGATCTTCCTCCAGGAGCTGTTCATAAGTGTGTAGGCCTATCGTCTGTGGGACAGATGTGACGCTCTGACAGCTCTGCACTAACATGATCAACTTCTCCTCCATATTTATCACACACTGATATTTACTGAAGAAGGAAAGATATTTGTTGGCTGTGAAACAGTTTGTTTGGACTGTATTAAGTACCGTGTTGAGGTGTAAGGTGAAGCTGTTCTTGGTCAGTCCTGGGAGAAACAGTGTGTAGAAGCTCTGCTCTGAGTCCAGCTCAGGTATGGAGAGTGTGATCTGGCCATTCGTCGTCTGAACCGCATCAACAAGGAGCTCAACCTGGACCCTCCACTGAGACAGGCTGGAATCTACGCAGACAGATTATACAGACTATAAATAAGACAGAAAAACACTTTAATTATTCCACAGTGGGTAAAACAAAGTAATCTTAGTAGAAAAGAAAATGGATAGATACGAGTCTAGGAGAAAATATTTGTATTTGATTTAGAAAGAAAATTCCCATCTTCACCCAGCTGTCCGTTTATTAGGAACACCTAATGTAGTCTAATACAACAGTCCTGATAAAAGTAATCCATGAAGGTTAAAAAGTGTTTTTTTAAAGCTATTTCAGAGGGTGTTAATTAAACTTCATGGTCATTTTGGCGGCTGCAGTCTGTGGTGCTGTTTAACATTATACTGTCAGATGTTTCTGTTTTGTCTACTCTATTTATATCAATGACGGTGGGCTAAATAACAGAGGCTCTTATGCAACAGATGAATGATTTAAGGGTTTAAGACTTTCTATCAGATAAGAGCCCCTCCCATTATTTGAAAATTCTGTTTGTGCCTCAAAGCATCTTTGTTTATATTCAGCATTACTCCATATTTTCTGTCCCAAACAAAATGTCTAATGAAGATGAGATGTACCGTGAAGAGGAACAGAGGAAACGTGGGTGAGCTGCAGGACATCAAACGCCTCCAGTCGTACTCCCTTCCACAGTCCCATCGTGGGGAACGAAGGTCCCCAGTCCCAACTGAAAGAGCTTTGCTCCTTCACAGAAACACAGAGAATGAATTACTGTTAAAATGTGCAAAGGTGTGATGCCTTTCAAATTTCTTTATTAAAATGTAAACATCATAAAATGAGGAAAAATTCTACATGATATTTAAATTAACATATTATATTCTCACATTGTGGCTCTTACAGTCAGCCTTTAGTGCAGGTTTGAAAATAAACATACATTTTAAAAAGAAATTCTGCACAACGAAAATCAGCTGGAAAAAACTTGTTTTGAAAAATTGCCTCATTATTAAACAGGCGCCTAAGCTGAACGTGGATGTCCAAAAATTAATAAAAAGGACATTTCACCTGTAAGGTTTTTTATTGTGCTCTGAATAAAATGTAAAGCTTTGACTAAATAAAATGTTAACACATTTTTATTTACATATATCTATTAAGATTCTATTATTTATTCACTATACTGAGTTACTGGCTTTACATAAAACTCTTTGTCTCATCTTCACCTTTTAAATCAGATGGAAATCATCCTCGTTTTAACCATCAAAATAATCCTCTTCCCTATGTTATTGTTTTTTGAAAAACAGGCTTTTTAAGAAGTACTCACTGCGAGTTATGTTGAAAACTGAACAGAAAACCGAGTAATATAAAACATTTCCTTTCATTGTACTGATGCCTTTTAAATTGTAATCTTTTAATGAAAATGCATGTGTTTATGGAAATACTGAGCAAACAACCGGATAAATAAGACATGGATTATACAACATATATACTATATTTAGCTGTTGTTTAGCTATTGTTAGTAATGCTGTCCTGTTTGCTTCAATTCATAAAGAATGTTGGCCTTTTTTGGATTCTTCGTTCACTGTGGAGGCATGTGAGAAAAACAGTTTTCTTCATGAATTAAAGGTGACACGTGGTGAGTTACTGATGTACAAATGGTCATTTTGCAGGGGAAGAATTCCTTTAAACAAATCCAGTCCAATTATGTAAATTTAAATTGAGTTAAAAGATCTGTTGGATAAAAATGTTTCAGTTTTGACAGAGATTGTTTGAATGTCTGATTTCCACAACAGGTGCAAACCATAGTGGGACTTTCTTCCTTTTTTTAATCTTAAAATATCATATTGAGCATTCAGCCATCATTCCCTGATTTATGAAATGTCTTCTAGAGTATCTTGAATATTCTACGTGTACTCACCTTTCTGATGAAATTGACGTGACACTCGCCCTTCTGGACATCTGGAGGACACTCAGGAGGAACTCTGTAGGCAGAGTGAGCTTTCCTCCGCTCAGACGCATAAACAACTGGAGACATAAAGCTCACTTTCAGCACATTGTCCCTGTCCTGCAGAGAGTCTCTGACTGAGAAGTCCTGCGCACCAAAAACAAGAAAGCAAACAAATGAAGAAAAGGTGTACAGTGAATCCCGAACAGCTTATATTTCAGTGAACATACGTATCTACGAAACATGTTGTCCGTCTTCCCAATGACGACTCCATTGAGCCAAACTGATGCTACAGTGTCGACACCATCGAAGACGAGCAGCACCTTCTGTTTGGTCCTGTTGGTGCAGAGAACACACAGCTGAGACAGGAGCAAGACACAGGAAATGATTTAGAAATAAAAATAAAGTCATTAAACTGACCTCAGCTGGGTGGAGACAGTGAATGTGGTCGTGTACGTCCAGTTGTCAAAAGAGATCCAGCGATATGACACATCGTTGAACCTGAAATATGGGTCCTGAAAGAAACATTAAAAATGATTTTTTTTTTTTTTAATTTAATATAATTCCATTCCTAGTTTATGACTGTAAAAATAAGTTAAAGTTTAGTATGGGCTTTTAGAGACAGCATGTTTTAAAATTTTCATGCCAAAAGTCGGGCTGTAGCAGGATGTGAGAACAACTGAGGTCTTCATGTCCCCACCACATCCAAGAAAATTTTGACCACACAATCCAAAATTTGAAAAAAGAAAAATTATTTTTGTTTTTCCTTTTCACTTATCAATTGCTTAATTACATTATCTTTTAATTGTGTTTCCAAAATGAAGATCTATCTGTTTTGCCAGCCCTAAAATGATAAAATTTTAATATACTGTCAATAAAAAATTGCTCGGATCATCCTGATGAATTATCCTGCAAGTGAAGGGAATACTGAGGCAGAGCAGCAACAGGTCAGATTTCGGGGGAAGCTCCCGTCCTGCAGCAGGTTCAAGACCTCGAGTCATGGATCAACTGATTAGAATTTGGTGGTCAAGGATGGAAGGCCAAGGTCACTGTGACCTTGTCTGTTGCAAGACTTTGAAGGAATTTCTTCAAATGTGGCACAAACATCCACTTGGACTCAACCATGAACTGATCAGAATTAGTGGTCAAAGGTCAAGATCACTGTGACCTCATAAACTATGTTTTGGAGAAATCTACATCCAGAGCCGTGACTTTTTGGACGGACCAAATGTACAGAGCTGTAAAGTTGTCCACCATGGTACCAGTTAGCTGCTAGCTAACCGTAGCTAACTTGTTTGTCCATTGTTTGGTCTGTGACGTAATAGGTCAACAGGAAAAAGGTCCAATACTAACAAGCTGAAAGGGGGCATATCTCCACCTATCGTAGAGGAGTCGCACATACTTGGCTCAATAAATGGATTCCCCTCCCGTGCTTGTATACTGGGACAAGGACAGTAGGCCAGTTACATGTCCTCGTCCAGCTGGAACTGTAGCTCCACTTCACTGTGACTGGAAACGTACTGAGTAACTCAAATGCCCTGTTTCCACCAGGCAGTATGGTTTGCAGAGGAAACCCTAGAGTCTAGGTACCATGTCTGGAGGGTTACTGTTGGTCCCAAGGGTACTGTACTGCATGTAAAAGCAATTGATGTCTATTAACAAGTAGAACAAAGATACAAGTTACTGACATAAAAAAAAAAACTATATCCAAATAGTTCAAGATGTTTTTGAGTAATGACATTAAAAGAACAACAAAGAGAGTGTCACAGTTTGCCCCTGTCTCCCCTACTGCTACTCTCGCTTGAGTCACAGATCTGAACACTTCCTCCACCACTGAATGTACGACAGTACACAGTAATAATACACGGAAATACTCAAGTAAAGTACTTCATTACTTAAAAGTTCTTTAGCATGTTCCTTCACTGAGGTGAAAATGTGACAGGAGACTGTGACCACATTGCAAACATCAAGTGTAGGTGTATCCTTAATGTACACATCCACCTGAATGAATCCCTGTCGCTGCAGAGCTGAATGAACACATCCAGGAACCTCCGCCGGCAGACACACCGAACCGTTATCGTTACACAGACTCCATTTACCGGTCAGACTGAGACTGACGGACCCAGAGACATGAAATGATCCATGAACTGAGGTAAACATGGATGAAACTCCGAAACACGAACACAACAAAACACCAAAGACACAGTTTCCGCACAGAGTCATAGCGGCTAGCTTGTTGGTGTTTCTGTCCTTAAAAAAGCGTGAATAAACTTTAAGAGTTAGAGTAAACTTTTAGAGTTCTGTCAAGAGTTGTATCCGAAAACAGTCAAAAGTAGGTCCGCCATTTTGACGTGCTGTCTGCTGACCGGCCGTCAGAGGGGGTCAAAGGGTACAGATGACCCAACGCCAAGGGGGGAGCCATGAAACGGTTTATGGTTGACGTTTAAATTGGACTTTAGGAGAACAATTAACTTACTGACTAAAATCACTGACGACACAAGCTTTAGGTATTTACATGTTAAATAAAAGTATTTTATTCACTAAAACACATTTTAACATGCTACCGGATACAGCCTCTCCCCGCAGGCGCTGTCAAATATTGACATTTACACATGTTGTCAAATGGTTCAGTCCATCTGACAGCGGCGGGTCAGGAGGCTAATTGGAGATCTCGCGAGATCTTAGTCGTCCACTCTCCAGGAGAGGCGCAGTTCATCTCAAACGAGCCTTTTACATCCACAAACGCGAGGTGTTAAGACTAGAATTTTAAAATTGAATTGGCTGAAGCAATGTGTAAAATCCGTAACGTAATATTCCCTCAAAGTCCCTAACATGTATGGAGTCCAGACTTGCCAAAGGCCTCTATTTAATGTTCAAAAATGATAATAAAAATAACTCTAATTTATTTACTTTCGGTGTATGTGCTTTCTATTATTTTAATCAAAAATTTATTTATTTATTTGTTTGTTCGTTTGTCTGTTTATTTGCTGTGTGTTTATTTTTTCATGCCCTTATATCTTCTGTTTGTATTATTTATTTCTTGAACATGGTTTCATTTCTTCAATATGGTGTCTGTTCTTGTTGAATTTCGCATAAGTGTACTGTTTACCTTACTGGTTTGTACATTAATTTGTTTGCAATAAAGTTTAAAAAGAAGTGAGGTATTAAAAATCAAACCCTCACTCTGTACCTTTAATATATATATACGTCAAGACATAGAAAAGCTGTGAAAACCCTAAATTTGTGCTCCAAGTATAAGATCCTATCACTGTGTTAATTTATTGCATATGTTTGATTTACCTGTATCACAGTTTGTTTGTAACCTCTGACATTGTCTGTCAATATTTGTTGTTCCTTATTCTCTGATTATGTTCTCTCATACCAATGTCTCTGTGTTCACAAGGAAATGTGAAATAGAGAGTATTAAAAATAAATCTCAAACGAGCCTTTAAAAAATATTATTTTATTTTTTATTATATTATTTTTTCATTTTTATTCAATTATTGATCAACAGTTGACAGATTATGTCAGGGGATCAGATCAGGTCATGAGATGTTACACAGTTTCTGTAATTTAGTAGATTTATTATTTTTTTAGGATAGAACTGATTTGATGTTTGAGTTCAAATTAAAATTAAAATTAAGAAGGAGGGGTCATGATTGGAAAATTCCGATTTATGAATGTGAAATTTTGCAAGTAATAGAGTTAAATTGATGATATGATATTGATTCACTTTTGTAGAGGGGTAGGGGAAATGTCCAACAAGACATTTTCATAAAAAGGGGAAAATCAAAAATCAATATACTGAGACATAAATCAACATCATGCCCAAGAGAAAAAAAATCAGCTGACAGAATGAGCGGTCCACATCAATGTCCTTTTATATGAAGACATAAAGACAGTGAATCATCTTATTTGTGATGAGGTAAATAAAAGGTAGGCAGACTTTCCTCCAGTCCAGGTCTGAAGTGAGGTTATTCCAGTATGAAACAACATCTAGAACAGAGACGTTTTCTTTTTGAAATAAAGCACGTGTAGCACATTTATTTTTATTTACAGAGGACAAACCAACATCTGTGACAACAGGATCCAGAGGGAGTAAAGTCAGCTCAGATACTACAGAGATTTAAAGAAGCAATAAAACATTAAAAAAAACTTGGCAAGAATGATCAGTAGATTAATGATGTGTGCTTGTTCCTCACATGTCCTCTCATAGGCAAATAATCTCAATATAACACTCTCATAAAATAGTAAATATAATGATGCAATAACAGTGTTAAGCTGTGACTTCCTGTACGGACTGGAGGCTGCTGGACGATGTCGGGAAACTGTCAGACTTCCCCGCAGCTCGTCGTCACCGCCTGATGTCGTCATATCTCCAGGAGAGGTGCAGTTCATCTCAGAGGAGTCTTTTGTTTTGACGCTTCGCCAGCTGACTGTTGATATGGCAGGTCTTATTGTGCAATACCGATGACGTCATCGACGGCGCAGAGAAAATGAATAATGTGTGAAAGTGTTTTTTCATGTAGAAGATTAAGTCACAGTTCAGTCCTCTGCATACAGCTCCTTAAACAGGGAGGACTGAATAGGTAAAAGGTTTCGGACACGGCCCAAATTCTGTTGTTTCCTTGTTTGTCACGTGGCCCGCTCGTAGCAATCAGGTGATCAGTCTTGGCGCGAAAAGTTTAATATTTTCTGATGCCTGCCTGAGCTTTAACTAAAATCATGTCACACATTTATAATAAAAAATATTATTTTATTTTTTAATTTTATTAAGTACATCACAACTTATATTGTGAATATAATTTGATCGTTTTACTTTTTTTTTTTAGTTTAGTAGTTTTTACCAGTATAATTTGATATTTTATTTAATTTTATTCCCGTATATTTCTTGTAGGCTATATTTTAGTACTACTCATTTTTGTATATATTTTATATTTCTATATTCTAATGTCCACATACTGTTAGATTACTTGCTGCTGTAACAGAAGAATTTCCCAGTTTGGCATCAATAAAGTACTATCTATCTATACATCTATACAGATGTGAAACTTTTACAAGTTATTAATTTCAATCTTTGAACTCAGTAAAAGTAGAATGAGTACTTTTTATGTTCCTTTTTTAAACTCTACTTCTCTTTACTCAAGTACATTTCCAAATTTCTCTTCACTACATTTAGCATTTATATTTTCATTACAAATAGTCTGCTGTAGATGTGAGGATTGATGCGTGATTTAATAATACTTATTGATGCATTCATGTGTTCATCACTTTGTAGCAGCTTGTATACTGCTGGGTAGCTTGTGAATTTCACCAGGATTATTTATTTTTTATTTATAAAGATCATTTTTTGGTGATTATATTTGTATGACTAATTTAAATCTACAAAGTAACAAGTAACTCAGCTAATAAATAAATGTAATACAGGAAAAGAACAATATTTGCTTCCAAAATGTACTCGAGTAAAAATATAAAGTAGCATATAATGTAAATATTCAAGTACAAGAACCTTCAAATTCAGTAGTGTAATGTTATAAATACTATCCTGTGAACTTTGACCTTTTAGATTAAAAAAGTGATCACTTCCTTATTTTATCCTGTTAGACATTTGTATGGTCTTGTTGTAATTAATGTATGAATTCTTCAGTTAAAGCCAAAGCATGTTTAATGAGGCCACACTGACCTTTGACCACCAGATTCTAATCAGTTCATTGTTGATTCTGAGTGGACGTTTGTGCCAAAGTTGAAGAAATTCCCTCAATGATTTTGTGACTTCAAAGACGACAGCGTCAGTCAACAATGACCTTTTGTTTCCCACAATGTTTTCACACATTAAATGATGGAGAGAATAAAACACCACCCTGACTGGTTTAATGGTTTATGTAACTTTATTGAAGGGAAAACTAAAAAGAAACAGAGCCACAAGTTGATTATCAACCATCAGCTTTGCATCAATATTTTAGGGCTACAAGAAGACAGTGTTCGAGTGGGCATCAAACTAAGAGCTCATCTACTGGCTTCTAAATAATGAATAAAAGAAAAATAGCCTTTGAGGGGAACCACGTTTTTCCAACTGTTCAGTCATACGATCCACTTAATTAGCAGAAACATATCAGATATAAGAGCCTACCTTTATTAACATGCATAAAATACAACATTGAAGTTCTTATATTTTGTTTCCTTAACAGTGATATATACTGCTGTGCTTCTCTGTACACACACTTTGATAGTGGAATAAGATACACTTCTCTCCTCAGGTAATAGATTACTATGCTAAAGATCAGAAGAACAAACTGACATCACACCAGTCCAGGAGCCACCAACCAGTTTCCCAAATCTGTCATATGATTGGCATTTTCCCATTAAATGCAGAATTTTACCAACTTTTAAAGTTCAGAATTTACAGGTACGGCCGCAGACAGGCTTCTCTATAAGTGCTCTGAAATCCAGCTGACGGTGACGTAAAGATCGACCGCACAGGATCCAGCCAACCAACCGGAGCGCCACGGGGTCGATACAGTCGCATCAGATTCTACTGTGTGTGCAGAGTAAATGACTAACATCACCAACTCTTACTGGTGCATGCTCGAGTGTTCAGAACCATGGTGATTGCTTTTTTTTTTCTTCTTTTTTTTTTTTTAAACTCCGAACAAACTGGGAGTCGATACTTCACAGAAACTGGCACGTGTCCTAAAGAGAAAACACTATCTTCTTATGAGCGCGCAGGTGGAAAAATAAAAATAATAATAAAGAGGGGTAAAATGCTCTGATTAACAAAAAGGAAAAAGTGAAAAAGAAAAAATAGAATCCCGGATTTCTTTTGTTTGAACCAGCAACAACATTTTCCACCAGCTCTCCACATGATGACATCACATCGCGTATTTGTGTGTCCAGTCTTTTGCCATTCTGGTGTATCTGTGGAGAGAAAAGGAAACAAACTTTAGGATGTCTCAAACCAACACATCCACACATGAAATGTTTGACATGAAAAACTCTTGTTAACAGTTGCACCCTTATTCAGGATCTATTAAAGCACATGCACTTGAGCACACTGCTTTCTAAACTCCAGCACAGTGCACTCCTAACGAGGGATGTCCTGATCTCATCTCAAAGATCTTTGCAATTAAAATTTTTAACAGGAAAATCATTAACAAAACACAACGACAATCAAAAACAAAAACAGGCGGGAAGTCAAGCAAATCTTGACAGACATTAGTACGGGGATGGCAGCTCTTCAGTCACAGCAGTGAGCCGATCAATACTGCAACATGTCACTTTCAAGTGTACTATACGGCATCATCAGTGTCTTTACATGATCAAATTGTTCCCTGCAGACATATATACACTTAAATTGTCCTATTGCTCATTAACTGTATCATATCTCCAATTTAATCTTCAACATCTGGTCACACGTTGTCTTTTCCATCATTTAAACTATCGACATATTCAGTGCAGGAGTTTGAGGCTCTGACCAACACCTCACAATCATCCGTGCACACGTTATATGCTCAGTTTTCAATATTCTAAATCCAAATTAATTTTAATCTGGCCACAAAGGCATTTTTTTAGCTGTTCAGGTATACTGAGTTGTATAGAGGATCCAATCCTTCGTTTAACTCCAGTTGTTTTTACAACATTGCAGGTTTCAACTCGTCTCGTTGTGAATCTTTAGTCTGAACTGGGCTCTATACTCTATACTCCACACAAACTAAACGTTCTAGTTTGAGACAGTGAAATATTTCTCTCTTTAACATGTCTTTAAGTGCCGATATGACAAGTACGCACACGTTTTTTTCCAACACCAAACCTTTTCATGCTGAGTTAGTGGCTGTGTTTACATGCACACAAGATTCTGCTTCAAACACGGTTACAATAGTCAATAGTTAAGATCAAACCCAGATTTTCAGTATTAGAAAAAGGATCACTGCTTGGTTTTGGATGTTTTAGCCTTTTAAAAGAAAACACTGCGACTCCTTTGACTCCTGACTCATTTTTAATAAGGGACCAGGATATGATGGTATGAAAATAATACTGTGTACATTTGCTTATCTATGATATTGAAAAATTATGCAACAGGACGGAGAATCTCACCTTTATTTTTAAAAAGGGAGACTTTGTACACATGCGTCCATTTAAAAGAACTGTTTGAGTTATAACAGAGCATTTGTTCAACCTCATGTTTTCAATCCTTCAAATACCTGTCATGCACAGAGACGTCACAGTAAATGACTCGTCTCCTTATTGGACACGTTATATCATGGCCTGCTGATGCAGCTGCCAGCACAGCCAGTAGCAAACATCACTTCTGATGTGTCGCTGGTTTATAATCTGCTCAAACAACATCTTCATACGAAGAAACCAAACTCATGTCATCCTTGTTGTTTGTCTGCGAGGCTTCACTTTCAGACCTCATAGCTCATGAATGCAGTGTCTTTTTGGCAGCCAACTGTTGGCGTGTCCTTGAATGCACCACCAAGAACATTTTTCAGAACAGTCCCTGCTGACAACAGCTTTACCACGCAACAATAACTGAGAAACAAAAGGCAGCCCATTATGAACTGTGATGGATCACACTGCTCCAGTCTCTACACGCTGATTTTACAGTTGTACAGGAAGAAATGAAGTGTGAACTTGCGGAGAGTCAGCATTATGTAAATGTAAATCATTTGTAGTACAGTGTGGTCTATTGGGATGTTCAAGATGACTTGTTTAGTGTACAAAGACCTTAAACAGTCACAGTTTGGTCTTCGGTGCTGTATCTGTGAGAGCGTCCTTGGCTGGGTGCATTTCATGTAACAGAAAACTCAGCTGTTGCAGGACTTGTGATTAACACTACTCTGTCTACATTTCTCCAGCCTGTATCAGCAGTAACTCACAACTGTGCTGTAGAGAGACCATTTTATCTGAAGGCAGGAAACCATTGAGTTAGCAGAAGTATTCATGTTAACTTATTTACAGCAACAGGCTCCGTCTGCACGGCATCAGCGTGCACAGCTGAACCCAGGCTCTGAGCTGAGCGTGGGCAGGTTAGCTGGTTACTCCACATGTTCAAGTAACCTGAGATTAGTATGATCACAGTTATGTCAGTGAGACCAGAGCATCACAAACACAACAGACCAGTAACACCAGTCAAGATGCAGCACTGGCTCCAGACCTTACCCTAAAGCATGGCATACTTGGTTGTCCACTCCTGAGCTAGTTTATTGTACCTGACGGAGTGAAACTAGGTTACACACCAGACTCAGGTGATACTCAGCTCAGTTAGCGAGGTGTCTGAAGGTCGTGCTTATTGCGGATAATAGATCATATAATGTACAAATCAGCTGCCAGTTTATCAGGAACACCTACACTAATTACGTCTTATATAAAACAGCGCTGCAGTCAGTCTTTCATTATGCTGTCCTTTAAATGAGCAGAGTGAAGGGTTTAGTGGTGAGGACTGCAGACTGTAACTGGCTGAAATTTCCCTTATGTGCCAATCATGAACTCCACGGATCTCATTTATAATCCTTGCATACGCACAAAATCAGGCCTGAAAGAGGCGTACACCATGTCTTACACACAATAAGTTGGGATCTATAAAAAGGTGTGCACCTGTAGGAAACTCTCTCAATTATTAAACTCTATAACCTCATTTTGAGTCCTAAATCATACTGCAGACCAAGATCTCCATGATAACTGGGATAATAAATAAACAAATAGTGTTCACCTATCAAACTTTCATCTTAACTTGACATCCCAGCGTCAGAATTACACTGATTGTCTTGATAATTTTGGCGAGGTGCAAATCAATCACCTGGCTGTTGTCGTGATTCTCCCGTACAGTCCCACCTCAGCAAAGAAATCAAGGATGATTTATGGCTTCAGGTTGCCCAGCAGCTGGGATACTGTGAACACCGTAACGTAGCTTGTTTCTAACATTACATGTTGGTTACAGAACAGGGTTAGCCACAACAGCTCGAGTTAGCATCAAATCTGGGGTCCAATTAGTTCACGCGTTGAGCTGTTAACATTAGTTTCTTGGACGCTCAGGACGCTGAGCAGGATTTTGTTGTGCGTCGTAGACACAGGTATTATTTAGGAATCGGACTTGGATAGAACACAGCAACGCAGATAATTCCCACCAGACTTGCTATGCATTTGTCACACAGAAAATTTAATGCTGATTTTCCATATTGCCTCACCACACAGGTAAGAAATCACTTTTACTGCAGGACTGTTTTATCAGACTGTGTTTATTCGAGCTATTTATGCCTAATAAACTGGAAACTGGGACAATGTTGCAAAGCTTTGTACATTTTAGGAGAGAAAATAGGTTCATAGAGAAGTTAAAAACACACGTAAGACCTATCAACTTACCTCGGACTATCTGTTTTGTAGATTCGTGCAATCTCTGGCACTAGTGGGTCATCAGGGTTTGGGTCACATAGGAGTGAGCAAATGGAGAGAAGAACTACAAGAAACAGATCAAATAAACACGTGTCAACCAATTATTCAAATAAGCAAATTAAACTGTCTCACTGTCTTGTATAAAAGTTACGATGTTGGAGCGAGGTGACAGAGTTGTCTCACCAACATGCCAGCAGCGAAGGAAGGAACCGTGCTAAAATGGCATCTGTATAAACAGACAGCCAGGAGGACAAGATCATGGGCGGCACGGGTGCAACGTTTTGACAACGTGTTATGTGTGTGTGACCCACCGCGGTAGATTTATAAAGTAGCCTGTAGCAGTTAGCAGCTAAGTCAAAGAAAAACAGCAGCTGAAAATGTCCGTAAATTGAGAAAACAATGAGGTCCAGGAGCAGGGACGGTAAATGTTTTGTTATTGACTTGTTGTGTCATTATTATTGTTTATAAAGTGCTACTGATGCATATGTCACACTAGAGGCCGATGTTGTTGTGTTACATGTCACACCCGTCACAGCTCTTCTGGTTACGCAATGCCAGCATGTTATGTAAAACCATACACGGGAGCAGCATGACGCCATCTTTGTTTGGTTCTGTGTAAAAATGCAAGGGAGGCATGAAGAAGGGACTTCTTAGCAGCTCTATAGCGCCACCTCTGGGTAAACAAGGGCTTTAGACTGAATGTGTGACATACAATAATTACTAATGAGAGATTAACACCAGACACTATATATTGGTCGAAGTAATTTAGAAATCTAACAGCACAGATTTTATCAACACTGAAAGTATTCACTTGGAATTCAAGATAATGACTGTGATAATACCATTCACATCATTTCACATGAACAGAACTGTGCAGTATTAGTGTTGCACGGTATACCGGTACTAAAATAGTACCGCGGTACTAGAGTATTCCAAACGGTACTATACTGCATTTGGAAAATACTGGTACTTTGAAATTGATTCAGTTCATTAATTTAGTTAATTTATTTTACTCAATTATGCACACAAACGCCTTTCTTGTTCCTTTTGGAGCACAGATTGCACAAGTGGTGTGTATGACAACACCTGTATCAACATTCGCAGCTGGCACAAGAGAAAGTCTGCCTCGCAAAGGGAGACAACACCAACTTAGTGAAACATTTGAGCAACCAAACCATGACGTCCGTACCGAGGTACTTACCGAACCATGATTTTTTTGGTACCGTTACACCCCTACTATTTATTGTTCTAAAGGTTTGTATCCGAAAGGACTTTTCCTTAGGAAAAGTACCGAAGAGTATCGAAAAGTATCGAAATTCATATTGGTATTGGTACCGAAACAAAGATTTTGGTATCGTGACAACACTATGCAGTATATTTAACTCCAAATGTTAATAAGTATGTGAAAACAAATCTGCAACTTTTTTCAATGTCTAATATTTGGTCATGTTCATATTCACTTCAAATACTTTCACAATCATACAAACATTTAGTCTGACACTGGCTTTCAAGCATGAGGGAAAACAGAAAAGACAACACTATCAGTTTATTCTGAATGTGTTGGATTAACTCATTTCTGGATCCAAGTCTGAAAAACAATGCTGCAACGTAAGAATGTAGGCGAACGCTTTATAAGCCTTGGAATTGGATGTGAAAGGTTATCTTATCTAGACTACTGTAACAATTAATTTTATTACATTCATCAACATTCCATAACTTTTCCAGGTTTTCCATGACCGTGTGAACTCTGAATTTAAATGCTGTCAGAATCTTTTGCAGCATGTGATCTTTATCAATTTGCTCATCAATGCTTGACAAGTATTTACAGACTCTGATGTTGTCAAGTACATACTGTTCCTTTATGACGGTCCTTACCTTTAGAAATAGTAAGTGCAGGAGACCACTGTGATCTGAGAATATCCAGGCAGATACTGCCGTTACTGTTAATATTTGGGTGGTAAATTCTTGTTGTAAATGCAACCTGAAAAGAAATTAAAAAAACAAAGAACAGAGAGGACACATGAGATAAGGCTGTGTTGCACATCAGATTAATGTTATGCAATTCAAATTCCCCGACACGAGACAGTGACGTCCAACACGCATGACTATCAACTACTGGAAAGACAGGTATTTTTTTTATGAAGGCTGCCAACAGTCAAAATGTGTTCACGCTGCCAAACAAACAGACTGGGTTGCACTTCAGAGGAAATGTTTCTTCTTAGATGTTCCTCTGTATGATACATGAATAAAATGAGTGTTAACCCAGCCCCCAACATTGGTTAGATTACATGAAAACATTTTAATAAATAAAACTTGTATCTGTCTCATGATGGATACTGTAGGTGGGCGGCCTGACAGATGACTGACATAAAACCTTGGCTGGGGTGTGATTGAGCTCACCTTGGGTGGTTTGAAGGGGTAGTCTGTTGGAAAATGAATTGTCAAGAAGAAAACACCTCCCTGATATGGACTGTCACTCTGAAAGAAAGACATTTACATATTTCAGTACAGAATAATCTAAAAGCTTCCGTCCACAGCTTCCCATTATCAAGTCAAATTTCAACCTTTATCTCACAAATACATTTAAAATCAACCAGGAACAAAACCTCGGTGACAAATTGCGACATCATGCTGCTTAAAGTACAAAGAGAGCCACAGTTGTGTCATATGTAGGTATGTACTTACAGGTCCCATGATTGTGGCTTGCCAGTGAAACACTGCGGAGAAAAGAAAGTAAAGGTCAGGAATCAGGGAAAGGTCACAGGTATGTGATCTGACAGGAACTTATTAACCGTCTTTACAGCTTTCAGGTAAACACTATCTCTCTTTACAGATCACGTGCACACAGGGTGCTGTTTTGTAGCCATGGTGGTTGTGTATTAGTTTTACTCTAGTGCCCATCACTCTGTTAAGGGTGGAGGTATTCACGGTCAATATAACCAGTTCCTTGCACTAGACCTACATCCACCTGTGCTTCGAAAGTTCATAATTCAAACTGTTCATTGATCCTTTGGCAACTAATATAAAATCTACAGCAAGATATTTAGACGTCACTTGATTCTCAACTGAACTTTGAACCACAAGTCAATAATACTTCCTTTTGTTCCATTTTTGCCTCTTTACACACCATTTCTCAGCTCTTGAAGTTTTTTTTTTTTTTTTTAAATTATTTTAATCGTATTATTGTCTTATTTTCATGCACTTTGTAACCTTGTTTAGATAAGTGCTACACAAACTATTATAAGTTTTTCTGAAAAGGACATTTCCACCTGAATCTTCAAAATGCAACTTGCTCAGTTTTAGTTTCAAATTTAATTGTTTTGCTGCTCCTTCAAGCACCAAATTATTGATTACAGAATTAGTCGATTTACATATAATAAATCAGCATCTAATTATATTTACTAACTGTTTTGATTTTGGTGCAGAGTGATCTCGGCTGTCATGCTACTCTTTGGTACAGAGAGCTGCGGACGCGATGCAGTGGCACAGAGGAGGAGAGACTCTGCACTGTAAGGGTCCGAAATAACAACATCCTCTCTACTGCTTGGAAGTGGTGAATTTACAGCTCACAGCAACTTAATACGACACCGCCTCTGGCTTTTATTTGAGATCTAGTGTTGTAAAAAATGGTGCACATTTCTTATCTGTCATTAGCGCTGTTAGTTTGTTTACTATACATTATGTAAATGCCACTGTTTAACTTAACGTCCCACTGAGCCTTTTTAAACTTTGTACTGAACAGCAAAATCTGATCCGACTGACAAAATTCTGAGTCATGTACAGTCTTGTAGCAGCCCTGAAAACTCCGGACCGGCACTAAGACACTTACTGTCATCGCCCACTGGGCCGGCTGAGCACTGTGCTGGAGGGTCACGAGCCAGGTCGTTAAGCTCCTGTAATGAAAAGCAGTTGAGAACAATAATCAATTAGTCCGCAGTAATCTTCACAGACACAACAATGAGGAGATGTTTCCTGAAATCAACGTGCGAGACTGAGAGGCACTTTAACATCCTGGGTACACATGTCAACATGGAGGCCCAGGAGAGGGGGTGATACATGAGACATCAGGTGCTTCATATATTTCACAACAACAATCCTGAGTATAATTTGACGTTGTTATTGACTAGAGTGTAATTTTATTGCGACATCTATTCAACGGCTGTACATCCAGGCAGAGGGATCCTTCCTCTGTTACTCTTCCTGAAGTTTCATCCATTTTACCTCTTCAGAGGGTTTTTTGGGGGGAATTTTTCCTTACAAGAGTCAGAGTCTAAGGACAGAGTGTCATATGTGGTACAGATTTTAAATCCCCTTTAGATATTGAGTTATAAAAATAACATTGACTTGACAGACACCCTCCAGGCCGGTGCTGTTCTCCTGCCTCTCTTCTTCTCCAAGTTTAACTCTGCACCAGCTCCGGGGAAAGGGGCCCACCTTGTTTTGGTCGACACAGTTAACAGCAAGATGACACCTAAGCTTATTTTCTACAGCCTCTACTGTTAATTTTAGGTCTACAGCTAATTTAGAGTGAGGTGGAGGCTGCCGCCCCGCCCCGGCCTCCTGACACACACTATTTCACAAGTTAGTTTATGGATTTCCCTGGAAGGAAAGTTCCAGAAAAAACATGCTGAATGAAGAAATGAAGTCAGGAGGTGTTAACCTTGCTCTCCTGTTGCCAACTTCCTCCATTACAGCGTCAGAACACACTCTGTGATGTGTGCACGCACAGAACAAACACAATCACATACCAAGGAAGTGTATCATGAACCCGGCTCTGACGGCTCACGCTGATCCAGTGAGTGATATGAGTCATGGGTTCTGGTAAGGGACTGTTATTTATGACGCTGAGGGGGTGGTACAAAAAGGTGGGAAGCATGTCAGTTAGTTTTTCAAGCACTGGGAAAGGACTTGTATTTTTATTATTTTAGCTTCAGGAAGGGGCATACAAATTGAAATGGCTGTATTTTGTGTTTATTTTACTGCCTGTATCTTTACAAATTGCCAGTATGACACCCTTTATCACAGCCAGAAACACTAAAAACAGAAATTATCATCGGATTTCCAAATTTCTGAAGGTCCTTGGTTACATCATGTGCGGCAACACCGTCAGAAAAAAATCATAACCAAGTCTGAAGATAAGTGATATCTTATCCCAATCACTTCATTCTACGTCTTATTCAAAATTTAGCCAAAAACAAACCTTTCACACAAACTAACACACGACAGCACACATGTCAAGAGTGACAACAACAGGCTTTTTTCAACACCAGGATTTCATCTTTAACTTTTAAGGGACTGTTCTTAATTCATCAGAGGAGGGAGGACGCTGTAGTGTGCCTTCAGTTGTTTATTATTTTGAGTTATTCGATTTTTAACATTTACCTTCGATGTTTGAAAGTTAAAAGTAGAGGACAAAATACTGGAGTTGAAAAAAGCCTCTATTTTTAATTCTTGTTGTGCAAATGGTTTCTTTTTGGCCAAATTTTACATGAGATGTAGAATAAAGGGATTTCGATGAAATATCAATATTTTCAGCTCGAGTTTGGTTATGCCTTTTTTCCTAGTGAAAGCATTTTGTTGCACATGTGTCCAGGGACCATCAGAAAACCCAACGATAGTTTCAATTATTACAATTTCTGGCAGTGATAAATGGTACAATTTTGGTGATTCATAACGGAAGAAAACATGCCTTTAAAATTCAGCAGTAAAATTTATACAAAATATAACTACCTAAATTTGTATGCCCCTCCCCCAAACCATAAAAAACAAAAACATCATAAGTCCCTCCCCAGTGCTTCAAAAATTATTTGACAACCCCTTTTTTTTTTTTTTTTTTTACACCACACGTCCTCTCTCATAGATAACAAACAATCCCTAACTTTAAACTTTCATGCCTCAGAGGCGAAGTTTTAAACCTTTTAACTCAGGAAAAATATTTGTAGCCTCAGGGAGGGTAAAAAACAACAACACCTAAATCAAACTACCGCTGCCCGGCTCCTCTGATGAGTAAAGAACAGTCCCTAACACCGCAGCTATAAAATCTTTAACCAATAAATTAAACACAACGTCAGCGTGAGGTTGTCATGGAGATTTGGTAATATACCTAGAGAACATTAAATCATGTGTGAGTTCATGTAAAGCTTTGAACTGTTGAGCAACACTGCGGCCTCTTTTCACAATTCATGTCGAACACACAAAACCTGTAACCGAAACTGCTGATGTTAGCTAACGTTAGTTAACTTAGCTGTCAGTCAAACATGGTCCGTGTGAGCCTGCCGGTCCCTCGGTAAAAACTATCGTTAATTAACTCAACGCTGAACACATGAGATGACAATCCACACTTCACCGCCATGTTTCACAGTATCATGAACAGCAATGTGGGAGGCTAGCGCGGCAGGCTAACGCCGTTAGCTAACCAAACGGTAACGACGTTGTCTTACCTTGTGAATCCTTTTCAGGGCCATCCTGTCTCGATGTTTCACTTAAAGGGTTTCCAATCCAAACGGTGGGAGGCAACCGTGATATGCCACAAAGATCCCGCTATCCGTTAAATAACTGAGTCAACTGGACACGGCCTTTCTTTTCGAGCTAGCGCAGTTAGCTAGCGAGCGAAAACTACGTAAGCGCGGAGTCGGTAACAAAGATAACCGGCGGTGTTTCTCCTGCCGAGCGACAGACGGTCCGTGTCCTCCGTTAACCCTCACTTCCCCCGGAGTTTAGACGTATTATATTGGATTATTAGTATCCCCGGTTGGGGCTGAATTCGTGCCAGGTGAGGTGAACCCGGTCGACAAAGCTGCTGTGGTGCTGTCGGTCGCTGCCGTTAGCCTGTAGCGGCTGTGTGATGTATCCGCAGCTTTATACAGAGGAGGCGGTCCGGTCAGTGACGGACCGGAAGTGGCTACAGGCTGCTGAAGAAACACACTCAACATGTCTGTGAGGACATGTCAGGCTTTAACATGGGCTCACATGAAACTGGGATGGTTTTATACATGTAAAGATGTGTGTAGAAATAAGATGTACCACAAGTTTTCCATTAGGTTCGTTATATTATCATGTAAAATAGTATTCCCATGAAAAAATACCATCACCAGGGCCACTAACACAATGCTATATATGTGTGTATGGTATACATAGATATATACATTAAAACCACTGTCAGGTGAAGTGAATTATAGTGAATGGTACTGACCATTTTGTTACAGTACAATTCTGTTGGGAAACCTTGGGTCCTGGCATTCACATGGATGCTACTTGACACACTCCACCCATCCGAACACCACTGCAGACCAAGAAAACCCCCTCATGGCAACAGCACTTGTCCATGGCAGTGCCCCCCCAGCAGGACAATGCACCATGCCACACCTCAAGAACTGCTCAGGAATGACCCCAGGAATGGGACATAGAGTTCAAGGTGCAACCTGACCTCAAATACCCCAGATCCAAATCTGATCAAACATTTGAGGGACGTGCTGGTAGCCCAGAGGTACCCCCGATCCACGGAGGGTCCTCCTTAGACCGGACTTGACCTGTCAAGGCATGGACACAGGACCTCTGGGGGTGTCCTATAGTGTCTGGCTTAAGATCTTTTGAGTCCAATGGGTTGTGAGGTGGGGTACCAGCACGTGATGTTTGATCAGACTGGGATTTGGGGAATTTGGAGGCCAGGTCAATGCCTTGAGGTCTCTGTCATGGTCCTCAGACCACTCCTGAGCCGTTTTTGTGGTGTGGTGTGGCGTGGCGTATTGTCCTGCTGGAGGGCCACTGCCATTGGGGAGTACTGCATCTTTGCAAAACATGGACATTTAATGCTTCCCAGTGGTCACACCGTTAGACGAAAGTTTAAAATTAAACAACCTTTAAGGTCGAAGGTCTTTAGATGGTACAAACAAATTTTGAGGTCATTTGGATTAAATCTTTAGTAGGAGTTTATTTAAGTATGACCCCTGTAAATGGCAAAAATAAAAGCACAAAAATTACACAATAAATTCAAAATGGCTGACTTCCTGTTGGGTTAAGGGAATAGCTCCAAGAGACTTTTTGGTACCAAATTTCGTCCATGTAGGTGAAACGTACCGTGGGGGCTGCTTCATTGAAGTTTTGTAGGGGGCGCTATTGAGCCACTAATCACCAGTTCTGTTGTTTGTACGGTGAAGGAATTTTGCTGTGTCACAGCCTTTAAACTCGGTCAGTAAAGGAAATGGGTGACAGTTAAGGTAACAGTCAGGTCAGCAGAGGACCTGAAAGAGGCCTCGAGGTCAGGCTACTTTACCTTTGTTATGAATGCACTCCATCTTTGGTCGTCCAGTTGTGGCGGAGGGAGCACAGCTGGTCAGATAAGGGCGCCTAGCCAGCTCCGTTGCCATAGATCCGAGGGTTAAGAGGAAGGGAGACGGCTCTGTGCCCCGGGCTCAACAGAAGAGTCTTTTGTTTGATATGTGCATTCTTTAAGAATCACTCGAGGTGATAAAGAGCAAGCCTGGTGAGTGTGCTTGTTGTTTCAAGTTAGTAACCGATAGAAACTTGAATAACCTTCTTCAAAATAACCTTATCTGGGAACATGAAGTGACTCGCAAGGGAATACTCGTGCCTCAACTACTGCAATGCACTGTTTACATGTATTTTAACTGGGACAAATCGTAGGTCACATGTCAGCATGATCCTCACGTCCCTCTGTTGGTTGCCAGTTAACTTGAGATCTGATTTTAAGTTTCTTTTAATAACCTTTAAAGCTCAAAATGGTTCAGCACTGAGTTATATAGCTGAACTCCTACGCTCCAAGTCGTGACCCCAGATCCTTGAGCCTCCCCTCATTGGTCGTCCCTCGGTCAAGATTGGTAACTTAAAGGATAACTTTGGTATTTTTCAACCTGGGCTCTATTTCCCCATGTGTATGTGTGCGTATGATTCATAGGTACAACTCGTTCTAAAATTGGTTCAGTATTGAGGGAGGCGGATGCAGCTGGGAGCCGCGAAACGAGCTAAAACGGTAACGGGGGCAAATACGTCCCGTATAAGTTTGCGCATTAAAAGTGCTTTTTTTTCGCCGCTGACCGGTTCAGATCACCAGTGTTATCTCTGTAAATATTATATTGTAGCGACCCTGGGGCAGTGGTGAGTGTGGTATGAGTGGAGTCAGCTGTCAGTCAGTGTTGGAGCAGAAAGGCGGAAGTTGTCCCGCTCAGTACTGTAAATGAGTCTGTGTGTGTGAAGTGTGTGTGTTACGCTGGAAGAGTCAGAGTTTGGGACGGAGTCTTTTACGTGCCACCCCCTCGAGTGTTACCGGAGTTTTTGGAATGCTCAAATAAACGGGCCTTTTTCCCAACACAAGAACAGGATGTCGCACAACACCCCATACAGCTTTCATAGGCTGCCTTTGTCGGGTGGCGAGATGCTGAAGTTGTGGCTAGTTGTGCTACAAATGGATGCTAACACTCCTGTCCAGACACTGAGCACTGCAGACCATCACTTCTCCCAAGATGACTACTGCCAGCCGAAGAAGAGAAGACATCCAATCCCGAAACACCTCTTCCTCAAGAAAACGGCTGTCCCACGAGTAGAGAGAGCTACAGACACAGTGGAGCAAAGCTCGTGACATCACACAGCCCAGAAGTAAGGGAAACGCTTAGTATGCTATTAACAGAGATAACACTGGCGATCTGAACCGGTCAGTGGCGAAAAAAAAGCACTTTTAATGTGCAAATTTATACGGGACGCATTTGCTCCTGTTACTGTTTTAGCTCGTTTCGCGGCTCCTGGCTGCATCCGCCTCCCTCAATACTGAACCAATTTTAGAACGAGTTGTACCTATGAATCATACGCACGCATACACATGGGGAAATAGAGCCCAGGTTGAAAAATACCAAAGTTATCCTTTAAGGTGATTGGGCTTTTGTCATCAAGGCCCCTAGGCTCTGGAATTCTGTGCCTGAGGAGATGTTAGCACATTACCTGTTTTTAAATCATTACTTAAAACATATTTTTATAGGAAAACTTTCCCTTTTAATGCCTGATTTCTACTTTTGTGTTTTATTTCCTGTATTGTTTTGTTGTCATATTTCTATGCACTTTGTGACCTTGTTGAGATAAGTGCTATACAAATAAATATCATCTTTATTACTATTATTACTCTGGTGTTCAGCTGTGATTCTCCTTGATCGAGTCTTCATTAAATCCTGTGTGTAATTCATCAAAGTCTCCTGAGGTCTTCTTCAGCTATGAAATCATCAGCTCTGACATTCTTTTCAACATGTGCAAAAAAGTTTCATAGTTTTCAAGTGCCTTTAACTCCTCAAACAGGTGATTCATTTTAGAGAATAATAAAAATTCCTTCAGTTTCAAAGGGTCAAAAATAAGCGTGGTCTACTAATAATAAGGTTTGTAAAGACTTGTATTAAGAAAATGGTCCAGAACACGTACAACATACAAGGGAAATATTATTGTTTAGCTTTTTATGCTGATTATACTTCACTGTAGAACATTTTATTATCTCAGAACCAACATATCAGACAAACGTTTCATCTGGACTCTACAGAGGTAATATTCTGTTTAGACTTCATAAACGTGGCACACGATGTCAGCCTCACTGTGCACCTGTCTTAGTTTTATTCATATAGAAACTACAGTAAAAACAAAAAAAAGTTCACAGCAGTAATTTAATACTGGGAGAGGGGGAAGCTTCGCAGTACAAAAGGCTGATCCATGAAGACAAATGAAACTTTTCTTTTCTGCCACACTGCTTTCACCAAAACACATACATGAGGACGACCGGAGACACTGGGAACAAAATAAGAATCAAATGTAGTTTCTCTACGTAAAATCTTTACCTACCAGAATTTGGTAAATAGTAATGCAAGAGACTTGATTTATAGTTACACATATTTTCTATGATTTATAATATATTTTTCTTTGTATAGTTTTTTTTTTACAGTTGTACACTAAGGGCGTCATTTTAACCCGACACAATTTCTATATTCAGTCCAGACGTGTTATTTTCCAAACTGATCACATTCATGACACTGTCTGGTAAAAGACGTTTTGATTGGTTCACAGAAAGAAGGCAAATGTGTTTCATTCCCCGTCGTGGAGGATCAACCTTTCACACCCTCCCAAGGCACTGATTGACGCAGGGCAGTCAGTCACTGTTGTCTGTGCTTGTGCAAGAGACGATGGCGTCTGAGGAGGACGGCTGGGGCGTCTGTGGGACAGTCTGAGCCTCTCTGAGCCCGTCCAGGTCCGAGTGCGAACATGTGCCGTTACCTTTATGACTGAGAGGATCGTCAGTGCCTTCTAAGAGTTCTGAGTTTTTATTACATGATTTGACAGATGCTTGGCTATCGATGAGGCGCACACCAGACGCCTCCAGATTTGTGTTTGATTCTGGTGAATCAAGGCTGTGACATGATTCAAGAGTCCCTTCACAGCTATCATCACCATTTTGTGCCACTCTGGGACAGGAAGTACTGCTGTCTTTAAGTTCTGCTCCGTTGGAGTCACATTGGTCCTCAACTGTGTTCTCATTAAGAGTCGATGGCAGCGGTGAGTCCTTACCGCTCACCTCACCCTTGTTGTGCATGTTAGGAGTTTCACCCAGCGGCACATGGGAGTTTGAATCTCCCCCTGAGGAGCAGCTTGACACTGGGCTGACAAAGCCAACAAAGTCTCCACTGGAGCTGAACCGGAGACCATGGACAGCTTCCTCTTCATCTTCTGTCCCACAGTCTCCGTCCTCGAAGCTTTTAGTCTCCTCCTGCTGCTCAGTGGGTTCAGGAGCTGCAGCATCGCTCTGCATCTCTTGAGACGTGCCACTGTCCTGGTTCTGATCTCCCTCTTGTTGTGCAGCCGGATCCGGTGCTGCGTCTTCCTGAGCTGGAGCAGCTGGAGCGTCACCTGGAGCCGGGCTCGGACCTGTCGGGGTGGGTCGGACCGTTTGGTGGCACATGGGGCAGGTCTCCTGTACGTACAGCCACTTGCGGAGGCAGTTGCCATGGAAGAAATGTCCGCAGTATGTGACCACGGCAGAGGTCATTTCCTGTGTGGAGAGGAGAGACAAATAAGATTTGACTGAAACACCTGTAGATAACACTGTTCCTTTCGTGTTCAAATACAAAATATAAAATTGTGACCCAGGTGTTCATGTTTTAGCATCAAAATGCTATTTTCCCAAGCCCTTCTAAAAACTGACATGATGTAGGTTTCTCCATGATGACGTTGCTACATATTAACCCACGAACTACTGTGGACACGTGTGTACATTACATATCCTGCACATGTTCTAGAGTTTAAGATATGTAATGCAGGATTTTCTAAAATACAGTCACTACATTTACATGACATCAGAGAAAATGGATTTACTGTGTCAGACTTTTTTAAAATCCCTGTAAACATGTCAGTGTGAGTGAAATGGTCCTGCAGTGAATGTGTCACAGTGGGACTAACACACCCAGATCATGTGACTCCTGCATGTACACAGTCAGTCAGACCCAAACTGGCCGAGGCGCTCTGAGCATGCTCCACAGTTTCCGCCCCGGGCTTTGACCCGGAAGTCCAATAGCATTAAATGTGTAAGAGAAGAAGAAGCCGGTAACAACATGGAGAAATCTACATCCAGAGCCGTGACTTTTTGGACGGACCAAATGTACAGAGCTGTAAAGTTGTCCACCATGGTAGCAGTTAGCTGCTAGCTAACCGTAGCTAACTTGTTTGTCCATTGTTTGGTCTGTGACGTAATAGGTCAACAGGAAAAAGGTCCAATACTAACAAGCTGAAAGGGGGCATATCTCCACCTATCGTAGAGGAGTCGCACATACTTGGCTCAATAAATGGATTCCCCTCCCGTGCTTGTATACTGGGACAAGGACAGTAGGCCAGTTAGATGTCCTCGTCCAGCTGGGACTGTAGCTCCTCTTCACTGTGACTGGAGACACACTGAGTGTATAGACTCAACCAGCAGTATTCCCTCTCAGTCATCCCCTATGTTCTGCCCTCTGTCTGGATTTTCATATTCTGTGTTCGGGACGTTTCTGGGCGTGTTCCCCCACAGCACTCAGGAGAGGCCGGGGCTTTATAAAAAGGTAGAGACCAAGTGCCAGACCGTAAGCAGCAGGCATCCAAACCCCTGTCACATGAATTCCTTCATGGGGAAAATAAAATCTTTTCTGATCTTATCTTTCCTTAAAGCAGAAAACAGCAGAGCAAACACTCTCCTCTTTCTCCGACTGTTGTTATCAACATTTTCTGTCGCTGCTTCCTTGACAGTGAACTTACCATCATTGTTGAGAACGAGGTGGAAACATAAACATGGCTGAGAGCCAGAGATTCGAGCCTGAATAGTGCGAGGAGAGACGGAGCTAAACTGGAAACACAGGATCAACATGCTCTGAGGGTACACACACTGTTAGGTGTTATATAAATAAAATACACAGGGATGTATGTCACATATTCACAGCCTGCCACGTCACTATAGAGCTGGGTAAAACTCCCAAACATCACAAGACGTCCAACTCTTCACTCATGTTGATAATTTGGGCTCAGATATGTTTTTGATATGAATAATGGACTGTTGACCCGGAAGGAAGCCTCGACCGTCCTCTTGGTTCAACCTCTCATCTAACCACTTCGTACATCAGATAAACATCTCAACACGTCACAGTCTACTTTAGCTGTCTGTCTCTGTTTGTCACACATTTAATCTCTGTGTGATATCCAGACCCATATGGAATCTGCACCCACAGATTTTCCGCAGATTTTAGGAATAAAGATGCTGCTTGTAAAACTCAGAATGTCGTCACTGTCTCCTCCACGTCCCTCTGAATATGTGTGTGACAATTTTATTCAGTCAGCATTACAATCAAAGTTACTGGTGTCGTGAGAAGAAATGTGAGACATAAAATTAACTGTTAATAGATTTATGTTTGTTCTCTCTGCTCCATACTGAACCTTCCATTTTAGTACTGATGATTAAATCAAATTTCTGGTTCAAAGTTTCTCCTGAAATCTACTGAGTAGATCTTTGAGTCTGCTCGAGGTCATTTCAGGTTTCAATTTACTGTGTGAGTTTATTTGTGTTCAAAAACAGTTGCTATCATAAATAAATATCAGACTGTAACACTGACGCAGAAGCACAGGGGACAGGAACCTAAAGTGTGTACGTTGCCTTTTGTTTGTTGTTTTTGTGTGTGTGTTGCTATGTTGCCTGATGTTCTGTTAAAACAGTCGGTGTTACGAGCTGTAGCTTCCTGGACCTTTATCAGACTGCAGAAGTGTCTACGTTATGTTAAATGACTTTATCGTAATGTTTTGCACTGTGTGATTTAAGTATCGGCTGTTTTCTGTGAGAGGCTGTGACTTTATTTACATGAATTTCTACATTAATACATGATGTTCTTATTTCTATTTGCAGACTGAAATAAAATTCTAAAAATATCACATCACCAGCATAAAAAAAAAAATCATTCTGCAGATTTTCATTTTGGATTGCTGCTGAAAACAGCGGTGAGCTGGACAGACTGTCGAGAAACTAAAACGTTCTAGCACTTTTAAAATTGAACTGTTTGGTTTTATAGATCACAGCTGATGGAGAAACATTTGTTCGTAACTTTGGAAACAACATAATAAATCACTCACATCCATGTACACTTCAATAGATCAGAAAAGTCTGAAATTAGACTGAATGTTTTATTATGTGGTCCAAAACTCAGCATTTATATTTGTCCTCACAGTGCACCTGACATTTAGATCTGTCTTTCTGTGTGTAGCGTTTTTCCCCCATGGCGTTCTGCAAAGACCCGCCCCAACTCTGCGTCTGATTGGCTCTGACCTGATATTCTTCTTCACAGAACAGAGGTGGGAAAAAAAACAAGCTATGCACCCTGTGGTTGTCCTCGAGTGACAGCACAACCTTAGAACATACCAGTTATTTAAAACGAAGACAACTATTGTTCCAGTGGCGTCGTTAGGTCCAGGCGCCTGAGGCCGATTTATTAGTTGATTATATTTTGTACAAATAATATAAGTTTTCAAAGTAACTAAAGCAGAAAAATAAATGTAGTGGAGTAAAAAGTACAACGTTTCCCCCTGAGACGTAGATGAGTGGAAGTATTTAGGAGCGTAAGGTGGAAATACTCGAGAACAAGTACCTCAAACTTCTCTAAATTTTAATGATGCAGTTGCAAAGCATTCTGTGTCTAATTACTAACAACTACTGATATTTTAAACACCACAATTCAGAGTGAATAAGAAAGCATCAAAATAAAGCTTGCTCATAAATAATAGTCCAGGAGTAGGATCCTCCTGGACGTCCCTACAGAGGTCTGGGCTGAGCCCCCGATGTCCTCAAATCCTAGAAACGCCCCTGGACTGTTCACTCGTCAAGAAATATGTAGCGATGCTTGTTAGTCCTGAATCACTGGTAACTACTCCACCACCTGTCTCCCCTGAGATGTTTAATCCAGACTCGACACCTTTGCCATGATGTGAATGGAGCAGCGTACAGTGTAGTCATGCTTTCAAATGTTTTGGTGACATCTCGGCACACTGAACTGTCAACTCCATCAAATACACCGCACCTGACTTCAGCACACCACAGACTGTTTGGGTTGTAGCTGCTGAGGGCGTGCGAGCTCTGCGCCAAGGACAGTTATGAGAGCCTGTCCAGCCGCACTCACACAGTGACAGGGCTAACTGTTAGCATCACACGGCTAACATTAGCTGACAGTTATTAACAGGTTTGACAGCAGAGTCAAGCTGTTTCAGAGTGAGCTTGTCGGGGCCGTTTAACTCCTTGGTGTTACTTTTATTATTTCAGTTCAATTTTATTTTATTCATAAAGTATCCAACATCACAAATCACAATTTGCCTCAGAGGCTTTACAGCATACGACATCGCTCTGTCCTTAGGGGCCCTCACAGCAGATACGGGAAAACTCCCCCCAAAAAATCTTTAATGGGAATAAATGTTAGAAACCTCAGGAAGAGCAACGACAGTCTAAACAATTTTTAGGAAATTGGCAGTTGAAATGCGGATTTTCACAAATCCTGCCTACACACGTGCAACACGGGGTCAGTCACGAATGGTGCCCCTGGAGCAGTTTGGGGGCATTGCTCAAGGGCACATCTGCAGTACCCAATAGGTGTTGTGGCATCTTTCCAGCTGCAAGTCCACTCGTACGGGGACTTGAATCAAGAACCCTCTGGGATCCAAGCAAAGTCCCCACAGACTGAACCACTGCCGCTGAATGTTAGCTGCTGCTGTGTTAGCTCGTGCTAACTGGGCAGACGTTGAACTGGCCATTCAGGAGGGTGGAGGAGAGTCGGTTCAACATTCTGTTGCTACCATCTCTGGAGAGACTCTCCTCTGGCGGAGAGTCAGGACGGTCCAGGATCAAACCCCCGCACAAAGGATCAAATGCAGGTATTGTTTGACTGGAGAGCAGGGTCTGAAATTGACACCCGCCAAGCGCCAAACACAGGTAGATTTTCTGTTTGGTCAGTAAATCTTGGACGGCTATAAATATAAATGTGACAAAAAGGCAATTTATTATTTTAGCCCATTAAAAATGTGCTCCGCCGGTGGATTTTTCATCCACCGGTCTCTTTGGCCGATGAGTCAAAAAGTTAATCTCGGACACTGCTGGAAAGGTTTCGATATCGCTTGGTACTGAATTATTCTGGTCCATCCCTTAAAGGTATCGAGTACCGACACCCAGCTCTTTCGGTATTAATGTGTTAGAAAAAACACCAACGTGTTTGGGATCTCACAAAAAATGTAACGTTTGTATTATTGCAGTGACACAAGGTGTGTTTACTGCAACACTGGAAAAATGAAAAAACAATACTTTAGAGAGAGAAAGTCATCTTATTATAGAGCTTTAATTCAATAATTCTATAGTAAATAAATGTTAGGGGAACTACTAGAAGACTCAGACAGTGAGAAAATTTAAAAAATGTTTTCACTGAGCTGACAGAAACAAAATTAAACCCCTGCACATCTGTACCGTCTGTCCTATGTGTTGTTTTGTTTTTGTAGATTCTCTCTGATGTTTGAACTCAGTTCCTACGGCTGGATCAGAGTTAAGAAGGTTCTGGATGTTACAGTGTGTTGAGAAGCGACTGACCTGGAAGCAGATGGAGCAGACGTCGTTGTGCTGCTGCAGCTGTTCAGCCGTGGCTTTGGGGAGGGAGTTGATCTTCTTAGCTGCTTCCTGTCTGAGCAGGAAGCTCCTCCATCCGGACTGAGCTCTGAGCCAAACGTTGAAGTAAGAGTGGATGATGATAACGGAGGCGCCCATCCAGCTCCACTCGCCAAACAGCGACTCCCAGGTGCCGTACGCCACCACGCAGAGCGCCACCACAAACTCCAGCACCCTGCTGACGGCGTTCACCCAGTAGATGACTTCGTCCAGGCTCTCGATCGGGTCGCTGCGAAACAGCTCCACCATGAAGAGGGAGTAGATCAGCATCGTGCCCGTAACCTGGACAAAGGGTGCACATTTTAATTTACAGTATTTAAAATAATCTGCTGTAGGACTTTAGAGGAAGACAGGAGTTACATGTAGAATCTTCATGTGACTATAACATCTTTATTGCTACTCTAATAGTACTCTAAGTTTTTGTGTAGTGTGTCTGCCACAGTGTCCTATTGAATTCGACCACTGTGGGGCGCCAAAGTCAGGTTTATTCCAACACTAGACACAGAGGGTTTAGGGAACAGCTTGATCCCAAAACATTTACAGTATCATGATCATGACTGCACACACAGTGACCCACCAAGAATTAGAAATACAGCAGCATTAGAAGCATCAACTGAGCTGCAGAGGTCCAAGTGAAGGGTGCAGGGTGAGGCCTCGATCACACAGAAAGTGTTTTAGCAGCTGGAGGCGGCTTTTTGTAACTGTTTTTAATGAGAATGAAGCTTTTTGCTCGCTGTTTTTGCTTTGCTACACGCCTCATGTTTCTGCGCTCTAGGCACCTGACATTCACCTGTACCTTGTAGTCCATAAATACATACATAACTATTTACATACTAGAAGAAACATAATATGGCTCCTACAGAGAATATTAATACCTAGTCATCAATGAGTCAAATTAAAGTCAAAATAAAAACTATCAGCTATTAAAAATATCAATTTATTGTCAGAGCATTAGTTACTGGTTTATTAGTTATTTAATTTAATTTAGTTGTAATAAAACTTTAACTTGATGTCATATTATTCATGTAATAAAGTTTTATGGGTTCAGCTGTTCGAACACACGTGTTTCTTTGACATTTTGCCAGAAAGACTTATGAAATCCAACCTGAAGGGAGGTCAGCATGCAGCTGGACACCAGTATGAGGAGCCAGAAGTCCATGTGGAAAAACTGGGAGATTTTATAAGCCATGAAGATGGGGAACACCAGCAGCAGCACACACATGCTGAGGCCTCGGAAGTGTTTCCACACACTCCTGGAAGAAATTAAGAAATAAAAAAAATAAATAAATAACAAAGCAAATTCCTCAGAGAACTTTTGAACTTTGTGAATATGAATTTTTAACTCTGTGAGCTTCACCTGCATCTCATTAAAAACATGACCCTGACTGTTGTTACCTGTTACGAGATGCACCCAGCGCCAGAATGACTGGATCCGTTATTTCGATCATTGACTGCAGGGTTGAAGTCACCACGATGAAGAGGATGATGCTGAGGAGGAAGGTGCGCTGCAGAGCCTGCATGTCTAACAGGCCTGTCTGAAGAGCGAGCAGGAGCAGAGTGACGCCCTCAGTCACACCTCTGAAGAAGACGAGGAGAGGACAGAATTATAATCACAACAGAGCAGACGTAAGGTGACTGTCAGCACTGCATTTTGAGTTTTTTCTTTTGAGGCGTTATAATAAATTTATTGAAAAATGTCCTTCTTTGTGACTGGCTAAATCCTCTTCTAAGCTAAGGCTAAGTCCTGCGCCAATGGGTAACTGCAAAAAGCTGTGTAACGCATAAAAAATATGAATATATAAAAAGTTATGAGCACGGGTAAAAATGAACTACATATGGGTGAGAACAAAAATATGTATTTTTTATTTTTCAGAATAAAAGTAAAAAGCTGTGCAATATATGTGTAATACTTTAACATCTAAATCACTATTATCAAGCTGCAGTTCCTTTTATTTTGAAAGTCAGTGACACAAGTGTAACCTTTGGGGGATTAGGGATCGCGGGACTTTTATTAACGGGTATAGGTGGGTGTGAATTTGACTTCGACGGGTCAGTTCTGGTACTGAGCTTTACAGGTATGTGTGGGTTTTCAACAACAGACCCGTGCAGGCCTCTGCTCGACGTCTCACCTGTGCATGACGTTCTCGTTCTGAACAGCTGCGTAACCTCCCAGGTAGAACTTGCATAGGTTGAGCAGTCCCAGAGCGAGATACGACACCACGAAGGTCAGACCCAGAAGAGAGTACGGTGTGGCACAACATTCAGAAACACTGCAACAAAGAATACACAGAATTATAAATGAAACATGATGTCAGGTACGAACACACACACACACACACACACACACACACACACACACACTCAGAGGAATCATCATCCTCATCATCACATCACACCTTGTGAGCAGGAAGAACATGATTCCCTGATGGCCTGCGGAGGCGCTGCCTGACATGGCGTCTGAGCACAGCTGGACGACAAACAGAACAAACCAGAAGACGCTGAAGAGCACTGGGACGGCAAACTGGTTCCACAGGGAGATTCCCACTGCCAGAAGTCTGTACAGCTCAATCACCTGAGGGACAGGAAACCAGGGACGTGATGACGAAGAGGAGGAGGAGCATGAAAAACATGATGCATAGAGAAGAGAATATAAAACAGATAACTTAAAGTCAGAGCAGCACATTTTTATCACGTGTCACAGAGACACTGTGGGTCAGGTTTAATTACAAATAGATAAAATACTGTTTGATAAAATACAGAAATCCTACGAAAATATACGTATGAAATGTAACCTTGATTTATTTTCACTTTAAAAGCGAAAAAATCTGTGATTCCTGCAGTGATACTGAGTTTTGATTCATTCATTATTGAATCAGTGTCGAAACATAAAGAGGAATATTTCAAAATAAGTGAAGGATGTTGATAAAAAAGAAAATTGACAAACAACACTCAAAATATCTTGATGACTTCATCAGCTGAGGTGGTTTTTCCTAAACTGCGAAACTTGAAACTTGTGAAATATTTGACGTCAACATCGACGACCTCTTCAGACAAACAGGATGTGTTGTGAAACCTTTCAGAATAAGAGTACCTCCAGCTGCAGCAGCTCTGAGTAGGCTGCCTTCGCCAGACGATATGGCACAAAGAGATGTGAGAGGAGGAACACGGTGATGCCCGCTCCGGTCAGTCCCATGGAGAACGTGCTGACGGTTAAGAGCGTGGCGTGATGAACGGCACAGAGTCGGGCCAGCAGGGGGAGCATGTGAGCAGAGAAGAGCCACACCTTTCTGGTCTTCATCAGGAAGGCACACAGCGTGCTGAGAATAATCTGACCTGGACAGGAAATTACACGACGACTTAAGTTTCAGGGGCCAGCTGCACAAAACACCTTAAGTTTTTCTCCTTAAATACGACACTTAAGGCTTACAAGAAATACCTCACCAGTAACTGACAAGAAAGATCCTGTTGCACAAAACCACAGAGCAATCATTTACTGTAAAGTGGCTGGAAGAACGCAGCTTTGGAAAGTTGAGAGATCCAACTCCAGACTGTCACAATCATCAGTTGACTTAAAGTGTAAAATCAGTTGTTGATCTGAAGCGTGTCCATTTATATTTTTGTCCTTACTTTGGTTACTAAGGTTCTTTGTGCAACAGTTTAACAAACTGTAGCAACTCCTTAAGTATAAGACCAAGATAAAGAGTAAAACTTAAATCCTTAAGTAAACATTTTTAAGAAACCTCAAGGAGAAGATTTGAGGATGCTTTGTGCAACCGAGTTGTTTTCAAGGAAGCCTTAACTCAGATCTTAAGGAACATCTTAACTTCAGGTGTTTTGTGCAACTGGCCCTAAATACACAATCATCAGATACTGTGATCACGGCTGCAGATTGTGTTTATGAGACCTGATGACTAATAACTAAATCAACTAATAACATCTCAAGAGTTTTGAACTTCAGCTGTAGGTCGACCTAAAATACTGAGGAAGAGGCCTCCTGCTGTCTCTCAAGATGGCTCCTTAATGAAGCCTTAAAGGAAACCTTCACCTCCTAAATGATCATCTGTATTTCTGTCAATCACCCCGTGTTACATTTAATTCAGGAAAAACAAATGTTTCTCTGGCACGCCTCCACGGTGAACGAAGAATCCAAAAACCCTAAAGCACTTCCAGATTTAACAGCACAGGCGCACTGCTCTTCTGCACGTGAGGCTGTTTATACGTCAGTGTTTTAATCATAATGTTTTAGTAAAAAGTCATGTGTTTGTGAAGTACTGAGCGTACGACTGGATAAATGAGACTTGGATCAAACTGCACGAGTTGTCTAACAGTTTATAATCAGATGTTTTAATACAGTTTTGCAACCTTAAATCAGGCTTTTTAAGGGAAATGTTTAATAAATAATGTGCTAGGATATGAATCTAAATGAACCTAAAATGCTTCATATTTTACGTGTACGTTGTGTTTCTGGACTCACTGGTCATTGCTGAGACAAATCTGTTGAAGGCCAGAGAGTCAAGATAAACTGCTCCTTCATAACCGTACTGCAGCTCTTCACGGACGTACTCCCTGCAACATAAACAGAAAGAAAAACAGGTTTTATAGGTATGTATACACTGTATGGTGTTTGTTTTTGGCAGACACGGCTCATTAACCCTTCGAAACCTGAGCGGATTGGCTTGATTTTATTTTTTTTTTTAAAACATGAATAGGAGTCAACGAGAAAATAAAGAAATGGCCGGAAAATTAGCAGGATATTAAAATGTTACATGAAGTTACTTTAGTAACAAAGAAATCATCCAAAAACAAGCAAAAAACCAAAGTTTAAAAAATGACAAGCAAAAAAAATACAATAAAAACAAATTACCAAAAACAAGCAAAAAACAAAAGTTAAAAAAAAAAACCTGACGAGCAAAAAAATACAATAAAAAACAAAAAGAAAAATAAGCAAAAAATAAAATAAAAAACACAAACAAATCGGGGGAAATTCCCTGAAAACAAGCATAAAATAATTTTAAAAAATAATGAAAAAAGCAAAAATAAAATAACAAAAACAAAAAAAAAAAAACACACGCACAAAAAAATAAATAAATAAGAAAATTAAACTAAATAATATCTAAATTTATTTTCTGTCTCATAATTTTAAATATATAATCAGAACTCAAAAACAACTTGTTCAGGTTTCAGTATTTTAAATGCATCTGAACGCAGCACAAGGAAACTGATGTTGATCCAGGTTTATCTAAAGATAAACAATAACGAAGAACACCTTCATTCACATTACAGATTTACTTCTCAGCCTTTTTGGGGGAAACTGAATTCAAACATTTGTATGTTTCTGATTTTGACTGATTACGTCATTCATTTTATTTCTGTCCAAATACGTCAGGCTGAAGGAAAGTGGAGACACAGAGGGAGGAGTGCTGAGGCTGCAGCTGAGCTCTGTCAGGAGAGAAAACTGATCTTGGCACAATAAATCAAGGAAGCACAGCAGTAACAGTAGTAGTAGAGTATTGTCATAGTATCTCACTTTGAAATCTGATGGCCCATGTACAGGAGGAGAGCAGCGAGGATATGGAGGTAGAGCGTCACAATGTGTCTCAGCGGCAGAACCAACACCACCACGTTTATCAGATGACCTGGAAGGAAAAAAGGAAACACTCACGTCACGTTTCTGTGTCGGAGGAAGAGTGATGATACTAAAAGAAAGAGATACACTTTGAAAAGTATTAAATATTTGGACGATTCATTTGTTTTTCTTTCTTTTAGTTTTAGTGTGTGACGCCTGAGTCTCCTCGTTTATAGAGGTTTGATCTGTGAGCTGAGCTGAGTTGTTCTGTTTGAATATTCTGTTGAATGCTATGTGTATCATTCTGTTCCTGAAAATAAATAAACATATTTTAAAAAGTACCCAGGCTTTTCATGAATCAAAGTCACAGTCCGAGCTTAAAGGACAATCATGGCCATAAAGGACAGGCAGTCCTTGATACTTTAAAGTGACCCTGCTTTCTTTTCACTTTCTGTTTTACACGACGTCAATCATTCACCCTCACCTATGATGTAACTGCCTGTTGTTCCATGTTTTGTCTTCTGTTCTTGTTAAAAAACAATAAAGATAAAGTAAATTTAAAAAAAGAAAATAATTTAAGACACACGCTTTAACAGTAGTTTGCATCAAAATGCATTTTTCCAAAAAAAAAAACCCCTCACAATTTAAAACTGAACTGAAGTGAAACCAATCTGTTCTTAATAAATTGCACAAATTGTGTGAGAGTTTGTTGACACATGTTGTTGCTGTTGTTAAACATGGACCCCAGTCAATCAATAAATTAATATGTTCTCCAGTTTCTGTGGAGGCATGCAAGAAAACCAAAGTTTTCCTCACAAATCCAAAGTAACATGACTGACTGATAAACAAATGGCCAATTTACACATTTACACCAAAAACTGCTGCATAAAACTTGATGTTTAAAATGTCCCCCACTTTGTATGTGTCCCCACCACATGAACTCTGCGCCTCTGCACGTGGGTAACCAGGGGTGGGCGGATCAATCCTAAAAAATGGACGCTCTCAATACTACGTTTTCATTTTGAAGATCGATCCTAGCGTCAATTTGATCGATACCAACAAAGGGATCAGTTTCTCTCTTCTACATCGTACCGATTTGTATTTCAAGTGTAAAACTGTGCAAACAACGTTCTGTTGTCGTGAACACAACCACTGCTTTTGTGTTGTCTGCACTCAAGCATCTTCCTCCAGACCCAGCATCGTCTTCTTAGTTTCACTTTCACCTGATGTGGACAGTAGGAGGACGGTGAGCTCACCTGTTTACTGCTGTGGACTGACGCGGACCCTCAATGGTACTATGGATAGAACCGTGTGTGTACATCTGCATGCACACGAGAAGTTCAATGTGGAAACTATGTCCAAGTCCGACCAGTGTAATCACACACATAATATCAGTGATGGATCAATGAAAGAGGAAAATCATGAGAACGAGAACTTGGAGCTGCGACTAAACTAAGGGAGGAAAGGAAACACCTCAACATCCGGACCTCTGACACAGAGACAGAGTTCAGTCTGATCAGAGAGGCTCAAACGAGGAATATCCAGGTGTACAGTGGCCTATAGACATTAATATTTTAGTCAAATCAGATCTTAACAATTGATTAATGTTACAATTTTAAACTGTAATTGGTCTTCAGTTGCTGTCACTTGAGCACATTGATTAGTAGCCTCATAAATCACGGCACATCACTCTGGCTATGGGTACCATGCTCATTATGTTATCAGATGCTGTCTTACCGATGTAGTACATGTTCCAGATGACATATTTGTACTTGAAGAGCATGTCTTCATTCTTGGCCTTGAGGTGCTCCGTCAACCCTTCAATGTCACATTTATAGAGCAGGTCCAGCACCAGGATGCTCGGCACCCTCAGGGCGACGTTGGCCAACTCCTCCAGACGAGGCATCTTTAACACCAACTTTATATCAGCCTGTGTGTGTCTGTGTGTGTGTGTGTGTGTGTGTGTGTGTGTCACATGCTGTGAGCTGAGTGTCACTGCTTCACTCGTCTTCTTGTCATCTGGAGAAACACACAAACTTCATGTTAGGCTCCATCAGTGACTTCCTCTGAGCAGCCAGGCCGATACTTAGCTCTGTGTTTGCAGCTTTGACGTCAGATTTTAATATTAAATTAACACCAGAGCGGAGCAGGAGCTAAACTGTGAGTTATGACGTCACTACCAGGGAGGTTTTAAGGACCCAGTGTGCATACAGTGATGATGATGTACTTACTTTGCACGGTGACAGACACCACAGACGGACAGCCGTGTGTTAGCTAGCTGCTGCTGCTGCTGCTGCTGTCGGTTAGCTCTCACATCGACCAGCAACATGTTTTCATTTCACAGCAGCACGCGCTAAATGTTGAACTTTTCCGGTCACTTCCGGTTCTCAGAGGTGGTTAGAAACATCCGCCGTGAGAGAAGTTAAATTAAACAGCTGATATTAAACGACGGGAGGCACAGTAAAGAGACTTTAATGCAATGTTATGATTCCAACCGCTTGCGTGGCCATTTCCCGTGGTGACGTCACTGAGAAACACACCAATCAGGTTCGGGTATTCTCAATTTCAAAATAAAAGTTTTAGGACACTACAACTTCCGCTACTACGAGTACTACCACGACTACTACTAGAAAAAAGAAAGAAAGAAATAATCAAATAAATATTAATAATGATAATAATTATGTACATTTTTTCCAGCACTTTTTTAACAACATTGTGTAACTTAATTATTACTCTACTTTCACTTTGCCTTCATGTACTTTTACTTTCTGTTTTACTACCCTGTTTATATCTCTGTATCGGCTAGACTGTTTTTATCATTCTTCTTATTATTAAACATATAGCTTACATTTACTACCTTTTACCTCCTGTTTACATTACAGTTCATTCATTCACTTTGTTATTCCTGCACTACAAATATATACATACATATATATATGTATATATACTTAATATTATATTTTGTATATCTTTTTTTATCCCCACATTTTATGTCTCCTTCCCTGTAACTGTTTTGCATATGGCCCTCAATAACTTTAACTTTCCTAGCTGACATTTTTGTAAATAAAATTCAAGTAAATTTTTAACGCAAAAGTAAAAATGAAGGTTTCATCTGCAAAAGTGGTTAAAGACCAGATTAAAAAAAAAAAACAGCAGTAGTTTGATTTGTAATTTAATAATAATAATAATAATACATTTTATTTATCAGCGCCTTTCAAGACACTCAAGGTCACTGTACATAGAGAATAAACAAATAAAAACAACACAGTAGCAATAATAAAACATTAAGAAGTTAGCAGCAGGCAATGACATTAAGCAGTGATAGGCTTGTTTAAACAGATATGTTTTGAGGTTGGATTTGAAAGCGTCCAAGGACTGAATATTTCGGGTATTAGGAGGGAGATCCAGAGGCGGGGGGCCGAGCGGCTGAAGGCTCTGAACCCCATGGTGGTCGGGCAGGCTGGAGGGACAGTGAGGCTGATACAGGAGGAGGATCTGAGAGTCCGGCTGGGTGTGTGGATGTGGAGGAGGTCAGTGAGGTATGGAGGAGCGAGGCTATGGATGGCCTTGAATGTGAGCAGTAGGGTTTTGAATTGGATGCGGTATTGTCTGGGAAGCCAGTGGAGTTGATGGAGGACAGGAGTGATGTGCTGGATGGGTGGTGTTCTGCTGATGATTTGGGTGGCAGCATTTTGGACCAGTTGAAGTTTATGGATGGATTTGAGGAGGAGACCAGTGTGAAGGGTGTTGCAGTAATCCAGATGAGAGGTGACGAGGGAGTGGACCAGTATGGCGGTGCTGCTGGGTGTGAGGGAGGGACGAAGTTGGTTGATATTGCGAAGATGGAAATATGCAGTCCAGGTGACGTTACTGATGTGGGTTTGGAATGATAGAGTACTGTCCAGGATGACACCCAGACTCTTAATCTGAGAGGAGGGGGAAACAGTGGAGTTGTCTATGGAGATGGAAAAACTGCTAGCTTTTTTGAGGGTGGACTTCGAACCAATGAGGAGAACCTCTGTTTTATCACTGTTCAGTTTGAGGAAGTTGACGGAGAACCAGGATTTGATGTCCTGTAAACAGACACAGAGGGAGGTGGGCGGGAGGTGTATTTGGGGGAGACAGAGCTGGGTGTCATCCGCATATTGTGTTTTTAAAAAATATGGCCAAGGGAGAGAAGATAGATAATGAAGAGGAGGGGACCGAGGACAGAGCCCTGGGGAACACCGGAGGAGAGGGGAGATGGCTGGGACGTGAAGGATTTTGTGAGATATGTGAGATATTTGGTTAAGTGTGCAGTAAAAAACAAATAAATCAAAATGTTTTCAAAAAAAGCACGATTTAGGAAACTAAATGGAAACAAATATATCCGTTTTTGCAAATGAAACTTCAAATGAAATCCCATTAAAATAAACATTACATGTGTTTTCCCGGCACAGAATAATATATTCTTATCATTGTGTTGCAGTGGTTGGCATCCTCAGATAAATATGGTGGGTAACAAGATGATTAAAGCCATAAGAGAGGAAAACTTCATGTGTTGTTATACAAAATAAACTGTATTTTGATCTTTTGTTGAAAACACTGGGCACGTTCACCTATTTGGGACTCTAAAAAACAAAATCTGAGAAGGAAGATTACTCCTCTGTCGTTATAAAGTCATGACTTATGAAGACAGCTACAAGCAGACACTGACTGATTTTAATGGGTCCAAGCAAAAAAAAAGGCTGGAACCACTGGTTTAATAAAGTTGTGGAGAACGTGCAGTGATAACTGAAAACTGGAGCCTCAACTATCTCCGTTACACAGTGAACAAATATGTTGACACAAACTCTCTTTTCTACCTCTCCCCACATTTCTGTGATTGGATGGTGAACAGATAAAGAAGACGGAGTAACGTATGATCAACATGATGTATCCTTGATTGACAGTGGAACGGCAGATTTACTCTGACCTCCTAATGCCTGAGACGTCACCATCGTCTCGTCAGATCCCTGAATTATCAGACAGACTGAAACTTTTTTTGACATGTCGAATGTCTAGATGTTCATCTGTGCGTTCATGTTTCCTACCATCATCCATCTGATTTCTCTCAGTCCTCTGAAGCACACCACACAAACTCTCTCAGATCATCCTGTCTTTACAAAGAAATCAATTCTAGGAGTTAATCTCCCGGAACCAGCAGTAAACATCTCAGAGTTTTTCTCTGATGAGTGGATCTTTAGGGTTGTGACATTTGGCTACAAAGTGCAGATGATTTTCTATCAGTTTCTCAGAAACAGAAATGACTAATATAAAGAAAGAACATTTCCTGCCTGCGTGGGCGAGAAGTTCTCTCTACTTTTCATCTGCATGTTGAAAAGAAGACGTTTCTCATGTCATCACCTAAAAGTCACAGTTTATGCATCCAATAGCTGTATGCACAACAATTATGTTTTCAAGCTGTCTGTCCATCTCAACATTCAAGTTTCAAAATTACTTATTTGTCCCGTGGGAAATTTGTCCTGGGCACATAAAAACACACACAGGGTGCAACAACAGACGTAAAGTGCATTCAGATACGTGCAGCAGTGACCCTCATCTGACACCCTCCTTATTTCCTGCGTTCAGGAAACTCACTGACAGAGGCAGAGGTGTAAGGAAGTTACAGTGGGCCCTAGTGCATGCTATCATGCGCGTGCACATGTTTCCCACCGCACTGTCAGAAACGTCCTCTAGTGGGACCTGTGCTCACAGCCCAGCACCGTGCAGCTCCATCATTCACCAGAGAACACCAGAACTGGCAGGTCCACCATCAGTGCCCCGTTCTCTTCACAGATGAAAGCAGGTTCACACTGAGCACATGTGACAGGCGTGAAAGAGTCTGGAGACGCCGTGGTGAACGTTATGCTGCCTGTGACATCATCCAGCATGACCAGTATGGCAGTGGGTCAGTGATGGTCTGGGGAGGCAGATCCTTGGAGGGTCACACAGACCTCCATGTCATAGTCAACAGCACCCTGACTGATGAAATCCTCAGAGCCCTGGGTTCCTACTGGTGCAGTGGGCCCTGGGTTCTTCCTGGTGCAGAGGGCCCTGGGTTCCTCCTGGTGCAGAGGGCCCTGGGTTCTTCCTGGTGCAGTGGGCCCTGGGTTCTTCCTGGTGCAGCGGGCCCTGGGTTCCTCCTGGTGCAGCGGGCCCTGGGTTCTTCCTGGTGCAGAGGGCCCTGGGTTCCTCCTGGTGCAGTTGGCCCTGGGTTCTTCCTGGTGCAGCGGGCCCTGGGTTCCTCCTGGTGCAGCGGGCCCTGGGTTCCTCCTGGTGCAGAGGGCCCTTTTTGACTTTGATTCTCTGTGTGATTTTGAATCCAGCCCTCAGTGGGTCGATGATTTTGGTTTCCACTGACCGTTGTTACGTCATTTTGTTCTCAACAAATTATACAGTGTACATCAGTGAAGATTTTACACTTGAATAATACGTTCATCGAGATCTGATGTGATTTAAGTGTTCATTTAATTTTTTTGAGCAGTGTACCTCTGTCATTAACAAGAACATAAGTGTTCAGCATTATAAGATGTTTACACTCATGTGTTCATATGTCACTGCCTCATCCTGTCACAGTGTTCCTAGACTGAAGTGAAATTAGAGAAACTCTCTCTGCCTCTTTTATTTTTATTTTTAGGTATAATTACTGACATTAAACTGTTTTGGAGCAGTTTGAACATTTCCACAGAGTTCTGTGGCAGTCGTTCAGGACGAGTGTGAAGTTGAGCCAAACCTGGAAACACAAACAAAGACAGCGTCACTACATGGACTGTTTGTGTTCACGCTCACAGACCATCTGAGAACACGTCATATAAAACTTATAGCTGAGTAAACTCTTTGTTTGTCTAAGTGTTATTGAATCTGAACATTTTTAATTTTACCAGACGCTGACGGCCGAGTGAGTAAAAGCTGAGTCAAGACTTTAATACAACACAGATGTGATGTTTGCTGACAATCAATATACATGTGGTTCGGGAGGAAGCAGACAAACAGGAGTGTGATGTGTTTCCTGTTTGTCATATTCACGATCATCTGTGTATCAGTTGTTGGTGTGATAAATCTCAGCTCGTCTCTGCAGTCCAGTAAACACACACAGTACTGAGGAGGACAGGCAGATCTTCACACTGATGCATCAACAATCACTGTCTGGTTTTTATATTGTTATTTAGACGGATCACATTCTCACAGCTGGTTTGTGTTAGATGTTTTTCAGGAAACGCTCCAGGAGTAGTTCTGGAGACATTTCAGAGTCACCAGCAGGAGCTGCAGGACGTGATTCAGGAACACAACAAGCTGGAGACAAGTTTTTAAGAGAGTCGTTGCAGCATATAAGGAGGAGGAGGAGGAGGAGGAGGAGGAGGTGAATCATGACGATAAGATGATTATGTCCAAACGCAGTGTCAACAGAGAAGATTTGTAACTTCTGGTTAAACTGAGACAGCAGAAGTTAGGAGGAAACTGTTCCTTCAAAATAAATGTGTGGGAAATTTAACAGCCGTGAAAAATTTCCGATCATGACTGAGTGATCACTGAGTCACTGCAGTTCCAGCAATGTAGGACAAATACAATATATTCATTTTGATGATGCATATCTCTTTTAACCCTTTAAAATCTGGAGGGACTTCACTTTCCTTGTGCCGCTTTCAGACGCCTCTCACAAGTATTTAAACCTTTGAACCCTCCCTGAGCACATCGATGCAGTTTCTTTCAAGAACATGGTGAAAAAGGGCGAAATGTCCAACAAATTGCAAAAAACATAATAAATTCAAAACATTATTAAAAACAAACCTAAGGAAAAGAGAAGCAAGGGACAACTATATTCATAATTATTACATTTTGAAATGATGTTACAGAATTATTGTAATTTCAAAGCACTTGTTCCAGGTCATTTACTTGGTTTTTTTTGTGGATTTTTTTATACAAATTTTCTCTTTTTAATAATTTCTTGCAAATTTTTGGGGGTTATTTCTTATTTTGTTGCTCATTGCCTTCTCCCAAGTTTTTGTAAGAAAGGTTAAAATGGTAGGAAGGGTTAAATGGCGTGCCTTTACCTCCTCTCATTTAGATATTATTAATATTTATTTTATTTATACTTTTATCTATTTATAACATGTATTTATTTTTTATTCATTTTATTAATTAATTTCCCCTCGGGGATTAATAAAGTATATAAAATAAAAAAAACAGTTATTAATTTACAGCACAGTGTGAGTTCTTTTTTACCTGTTGTGTATTTTCATTACACCTGAGAATGATGTTGTCCAAAAATGGATGATGATGCTAAACTCTGTGGACTTTGTGTGGAGATGAGACTCGACCATCAACTGTCTTCCTCCAGCGTCACACTGAACCTTTAAATATATATAGTGAAGCACTGAAACACGGTTCATCTGTGGAAACTGTCACACTCTCTCCTGCAGTATCCTGAGTGGGCTGGTATCAGATGAAACATTGAAACTGATTATGGCACATCTTCTGACGCATGATGACAGTTTACTGAAACATCAGTGACAGGATGCACCTTTCACACCACTCTGCACACTCTTGCAGCTGTAAGGAAAAGACCAGTGTCGGGGAAGCTGCTGTGAAAGAAGAACTCTACAAGCTACCAGTTAATTTACACCAGGGGTGGGGTTTGTTAATTATGTAGAGGAGCAATGGTAAATAAAAAACAACAACATTCCTTTCTTTTTATGGTCTAAATTTGTTTGTGGTGCCAGCACGTACTGTCACAAAAGTGGCAATAAAGCAATTTAACAACTTTAATCCCTGTACAAATATTGATTATTTCATCAAGTAAATAAAACGTTAAAGGATTTAGGATGACGCCATCGGAGGAGAAAGAGACCTTCGTATCCTGTGTAGAGGTGAGGATGTGACTTACTATGGAAACTGATGTGTAGTCACTCTAAAGGTCAGGTGTGTAGGATTTATTGCCATCTAGTGGTGAGGCTGCAAATTGCAACCAACTGAACTTTTTCCTGTGTGCCAAGCGTGTAGGAGAACTACGGCGGCCAATGCACAACTGTGAAACTGTAAAATGTCCCTCGAGCCAGTGTTTAGTTTGTCCTTTCTAGGCTACTGTAGAAACATGGCAGTGCAACATGGTGTGAAAAACCATTTTGATTCTTTTGATCTGAGGACCCTTACAGGCTAAAAAAATATGAATAATTTACAGGATAATCCAGGGATGGACAACCTGGTTTTATACAGCCAAAGAACTTCTATAAAAATGATCTGCTTGGCAAACAGACTCTAATTGAGACAGGCCTTTAAGTGTAGCCACACGGGGCTGGTAAAAGGGACTGGGTGTTTAATTGAAGTTTTACAGTATTTTGTATTATTAATCTGAACATGCAAAGTGACTTAAGCCATCATATAAATGTAGTAAATGTCCAGTATTTGCATTTGAAATGAAGCAGGGTGGAAATATGAAGCAGCAGGAAGGAGTACCTAAAATCTGTGTTAAGTACAGTATGTGAGCAAATGTTTCCAACACATCGTCCTGTCATGAGAGGAGGAAAAGAATAAAGAGGCAGGAGGAAAATGACACATTAATGTTCCTGTAGTTGAATAAATGGGTCACTGATGCACATATAACCACGTTATGTAATCTGTCTTTGAACCCCAGTTTTTCCCGGGACTTCAGCTGGAATTCTGGGAGGGAGGGTAAGGAAGGGGAGGTGGGATTGAGGAGGAGGAGGGATGTGGATGGAGGTCTGGCTCTCTGACATCTCCACATAAACCAGCCGGGGGACTTTTTTCCCCTCCTCACTCTGCAGCAGCAAACAAAGAGGAAGATGGAAAAGTCATTGTGCACGTTGGCTGCTGTGATTTTACTGGGAGGATTTTTAGATGCGGCGCTGACAGACAACACAACTGAGATTATATCACTCTTCAACAACACATCTGCTACAGCTGAGTCTGTCACCGTGCAGCCGCAGGATCTCAGCACAGACAGGACGACTCCAACTGCAGCACAGACACAGACACCCAGCACCACCACTGTCCCACAGCAGGACACCAAAAACACCAGCGAAGAAGAGGAGGAAGAAGATGAGACAACAACAGGACTGGGTAAGAAAACATGTTTAGTTTTAGCTTTATTGTGAAGTTTTAAGAGGCCATAATTAATGATGCCTTCAGGGACCCTCTGAGCTCCTGACTAACATCTGCTCTGCTCCTGTAAACCTGTAAAACAATTAATCAACACCAGATGGTTTTTGTAAAGAGCAAGGTTTCATTGAAAAAAAATACATATTTAAATTAGTGTAAAATAAATATTAGTTTATATAATTCTGTTACTCTGATGCTCTCATCCAGAGCTTCTTTACAAACAATTACTTTTGCTGTCAGTCATTTTCTTGCTCAATCTTTAAGTTGTTTGGTGCATGAAATGCCAGAAAAACATCCAAAACCAAAAGATAAGACCAAGAAAACCAGTTAATTATCACATTTGAAAACCTGGAACCTGTGAATGTGTTGTAATTAATTGATTGATCGATGATACGTTTAAGCTGTACAGAGGATTTCCCAATAAAAAGGTCCTTAAATGAGTGAAATCAAATATTACGTTGCATAATTTTGCTACTGTTTGTCACATTTTTAGAGCTCGCTCACTGAGTTCCCGAAAATATTTGGTTTAAGATGGAACAACAGGAACATCCTGTGTTGGATTCATGAATATTAAGAGCAGCAACTGATGTCAGAAAAATTTAAAAAAAAAAAAAAATGCCAATCATGATTTCCTACACCCCACGGAGACGTCTGCAAGTTTTATTTGGTCTGACCAACGGTCCAAAAACCAAATATATTCAATTTACTATCACAGAAAACTAAGAGAACCTGTAAATTATCCAGTGAATGTTTTGCAGCTAATTGTTAATCAGTTATTTGTAGTAGCTGCACAGAGGATTTCCTCATAAAAAGGTCTTTAAATTTGTGAAATCAGTTATTACTTTGCATTATTTTATTACTGTTTGTCCAAGTGGAAACAACCAAGGCTGATAAATTAGAAAGTGCCAAAAAAACTGCAGTTCTCAGAATGTCCACTTGAGGCTGGCTCCAAAAACGACCCAGTCTCACTCCAAAGTCGTCGAAATCCAGCGCTTGGGTCATGACTTGCAGCGTCAGACACTGACGAAAAAAGCTGTCCTTTAACATTGGCATGATCTGCTGTTGGTCGCGGTTTAATGGCACTCTGTGGCGTTCAGGGAACACGGCAGGACAAGAACAAAAGTTAAGACAGCAAATATCCGAGTAGGGTTGGTGGGGGGGCTGGCTTATGGATCCAACAACCACTGACCTTCACTCAGGACAGCGGTGCCGGTATATAAAGCATATAAAGTATATAAAGCCAAACTCTGCTCTTTTTTCCTAAACCCAACCATGTGTGTTAGTTGTTGGAGGAAAAAAAAAACTCAGTTCACGGTTTTGTACTGATGTAGTGCTTTTATTTTGAAAGAGAGCGTCAACAACCAACACACCCAGGGTACCTTGCATGTCAAATATCGACGTGGAAAGTCCATGACCAAACACTGATCTGTGACGAGGTCACAGTGAAAATTTCTTGCCAAGAGCGAGTCAGTCCCCACAGACCCCCATGTTAAAATGTTTACCTCTACAGCAGAAATAAACATGTTTTGGTCTCTGTAGTCAAATTTCCACATTCATGACAACTGTACACGGGCTGAATTTTTATATAACTCACCTGTTTACATTGTAGAAGGCTTGGAGTTATGCATATTTAAGGGCCAGGCAGCTTTGAGTGACACGCTGTTTGCTGATAGTTACGTCAGCTTCTCAGTCAGATCCATCCCTCGCTCCTCCACAGCTCCACCCTCTCGTCCGAATATGGCCACTTATGGCTCCAGAAAAACAAAATGGCGACGGCAAAAATGCTGAAATTGAGGCTCTGAACTACAGTCCACTAGAAAAATACAAAAAAAAAACCCATCATAGTTTCCTCTGCCTCAAGGGGACGTCTACAAGTTGCTTGTTTTGTCTGACCAACAGTTCCCAAACCAAATATATTAAATTTACTTTCATAGAAAACTGACAACCACACAATATTCACAATATTTTTTAAAAAAGCTGGAAATACGTTTCTTTGCAAAAATGACTGCAGATCGACTAACACAGGATTCCAAGAGTCATGGAAAACATAGAAAAGTCATGGAAATTCACAATCTCAATTTCCAGGCCTGAAAAAGTCATGGACTTTGGAAAAGTCATGAAATAGTCAGAGTCAGTTTATTTGCCATTTGCAGTAAAATACCACATTGGAAAACGATTGCGAGAGTTCACATTTAAGACTTAAGGGACCATAAGACAAACATTTAAATGAATAAATAATACAAACAGGTCGGTACATAACAAGGACGACGCCTCCAGCGGTACGCCCACATCATCTACAGAGGCACAAGAAATTTAAAAGTGCGAAAAATAGCACTAAAAATCACTGATAAAGTACAAGACTTCTAAAAGTGTAAGATAAAGAAGTACACATGTTTAGCACCCTTTTAAAAGCATAATAATAACAACAAAAATAATAATAATGGATACTCACATTTGCACCAATGCGTGCAGTCTCAAGGATGGATTCATGTGAGCAGTTAAAGCTTATTTAAGCTACGCACAGCACAGGGAAAGAAACTCTTAATGAACCGAGAGGTAGAACATTTAATGGAAATGTTGCGTGTAATGAAATCGTTACAGTAATATTCTGTGAATTAGTACAAAAGTGTGGAACTGCCGGAAATAAAAAAAAAACCACCCCAAAATGGTCAGTATCAGGTAATAACATGAAAAGTTTCTTGTTATATGAAGATGTTTTTTTTTTTTTATCAAAATCAAATCAAACTTTATGAATTTAGCACCTTGCGTATAATCGTGCAGTCCAAAGTGCCTCGCAGAGCAGGAGGAAAACAGCTCTGTGAACAGCCCCACATTACAACAATAAATGATAAAATATCTATAATAAATAACATTTAACATAATAAATAAATTAATACTACAAAAAGGAGAAAATGCCAAAAACAAGATTTAAAAACAGAGTCAATAAATGACGAGGTACCGTTAAGGTTACTTTTAAAAATGTCCACTGAGGTTCCTCAGAGTCTCAGGTCGACTGTTCCACAGACTTTTTCAAGATTTCAGTTTTATAACAAGAAAAGTTTGTTGTTATCAAGTGAAAACATCTTGTAAAAACATGAAAAACATCTTCTTATAACAAGAAACTTTTCATGTTATTATCTGATACTGATCTTTTCTTTTCTTGGTGTGGCGTCACTGTGCTTCTGTAGATAATCCTCCACATAATGTATCATAACAGTGATTTATCTTCCGTAGCTGTAGCTCTAATTTTGTTTACCATCATGTACATTTCTTTATTTCCTCCCATCGTTCCCTCTCTCTCCCTTCGTGTCTGCCAACTTGCTGAAATTATGTTTGAATGTCATATGTTTGAAAAACGCTGCACAAAAGTCATGGAAAGTTTTGAGAATGTGTGTGACGCCTGAAAACAGCTCTGCAGATGTTAAAGAGATCTGAGCAGTGCTGATGTAAACTCCTCACAACCCACACGTCCTTATGTTGCTCCTTCTTCTTTAACTTTAAGGACATCGCAGTGAAAACCTCTCCTGACCTAAAGAGAACAAACAGAGCAGCTCTGTCCTGCCTGTACTCGTAGTGTTTGTGATTAATGGGGCTGTTTGTGCTTGTTTCCAAAGCCATAAAATATCCTGCAGCTGTAGCTCTGCTGGACGTTTGACTTGACTTTTTCAGCTTCGTCTCAAGTTACATTCAAACCCTCCACGGATTCGCTTATCTGCAGTTTCCTCTGCAGAGGGCCTCCAAACTTCCACTGAGCTGACCCGGGATGATTAGGGATATTCCACATAACAACCGCTGGGACGTCTAATTACATCAGCCGTGTGTTTGCTTACTCAGAGAAACCAGAGGGAGAGTTTTAACCCCTCAGCAGTCGGTTGGTCCCAGAGCTGGTTCTGTCTTTAAAGATCTCCAGATAAGCACAGACACAAACCCTCAGGAGATCTTATCTGCTTCTCATTTTCTTCCCAGACTGTCCCCCCCTCGGCCTCGAGTCCCTGCGAGTCGACGACACCCAGATGCAGGCGTCTTCCTACCAGCGGATGGGTCTGGGTCCTCACAGGGGGAGGCTGAATATCCAGGTGGGTTCAGATCTGGATCAAACACAAAGAAACCTGAGCTGTTTGTCAAAGAGGTTCAGAGGCATAGAATAACAGGAAACAGGAACTCCTAAAGGGAGAGAGTGCAGAAGACTAGAAGTGTCACTCCTCTTAATGCAGCTGTGGAGTGATGTTTAGTTTCTTGGGAAAAAATCCTGCTCAGGTCTGTAAGATGATAAAAAAAATAATATTTGTATCTACAACAATCAGCCAAGAATTAAAACCACTGACAGGTGAATAGCACTGATCATCTCATTAGCAATCCAGTGTTCTGCTGGGAAACCTTTGGCTTTCATGTAGATGTCAACCAATCCGGTCCCCCCGGCGTCCTTTCACTAGTCTACTTTAAAATGACACTGGCAAGAGACGTTTGGAAGACATTTGATTTTGGTCACTTAACAGCACAACTTAAAACCAACAAAATATCATCTGTCATCAGTGTTCTTGGCGTTGGACGATGTCCTGACACTGAATCTTGGTCTCCTGATGTCACAACCTAACTTCAACCAAATATCAATACTGAAAGAAGCTGGCGGCCAGCTGGGTACTGTTGATGTGCGAGGCAGCCATATTGGATTTTGAGGTCGGGAATCTGACTTCAGGGGGTGTTTCGGTTATAATTTGTGACAGGGAACCTGGAACTTCTGACCACCCAGTGCTTTGAGCTAAGTGCTAACATCAGAATGCTGACATGTTCCCCGGCAGCACGTTTACATGACATTAGAAAGAAATGTTAGTCCCACTGAAATCGCACTTAATCGAATTTCTCAAAATGGGACTAACACACCCAGATCATGTGACTCCTGCATGTATACAGTCAATCAGACCCAAACTGGCCGAGGCGCTCTGAGCATGCTCCACAGTTTCCGCCCCGGGCTTTGACCTGGAAGTCCAATAGCATTAAATGTGTAAGAGAAGAAGAAGCCGGTAACAACATGGAGAAATCTACATCCAGAGCCGTGACTTTTTGGACGGACCAAATGTACAGAGCTGTAAAGTTGTCCACCATGGTAGCAGTTAGCTGCTAGCTAACCGTAGCTAACTTGTTTGTCCATTGTTTGGTCTGTGACGTAATAGGTCAACAGGAAAAAGGTCCAATACTAACAAGCTGAAAGGGGGCATATCTCCACCTATCGTAGAGGAGTCGCACATACTTGGCTCAATAAATGGATTCCCCTCCCGTGCTTGTATACTGGGACAAGGACAGTAGGCCAGTTAGATGTCCTCGTCCAGCTGGGACTGTAGCTCCACTTCACTGTCCAAACGTACTGAGTGACAATGCTAACATGCTAATGTTTAGCATGCTATCACTGGCTAATTAGCACTAAACACACAGCTGAGGCTGATGGGGCTGTAAATTGTTTTGTATTTGGTCATAAACCAAAGAATTGGAGAAAGTAAACGTTTGACCTGAGGGTGGCGCTAGAGGAAAAAGTCAGGGGACCACCAAAGTTCTTAGGATTTATTATTTCTGGGGATCATGAATGTCTGCACAAACTTTAATAGCAATCCATCCAATAGCTAGTTGCTCACTTTGGTTGATACCACAGCTTCCCTTTGTTGTGTTACGTTGAGAAAATGACCAACAATCGTCATATTGTATTGACGCCAGCACGCATGATGTCGAACAAATGTCCATTTCTTCATTTTGATCCAAAAACAGAACACACAACTCTTGCAGCATGTCTCACAATCTTCTGCTCCACAGCGGTCAAAAACCATTTGCCCTTCCAGGGTCAAACACCTGAAGGCAACAATGTCGTCTTACCTTTGTTAACTAAGCCCAAAATACCAGCACAGCGCCACCCAGTGTACACCCAGTGACATATTTGGCTCTTACAGTGGCAAAATGGGGATCATTTTAATTAACAGTTTTTGTCTTAAACTCTGTAAGTATGTGAAGTTCCTATACTTATATGAAATATAAAGCTTCACAAATTAAAAGCAGTAAATAATAAGTCCTCACTCGTTCATTTCATATGATCATGTTTTAATCTGCTCATAATTTCTTCTTCATACTTGTTAAACTAATGGATATGAAATAACACTTTTCCTTCTGCTTTATTGGCATGTAAAATGACCACAATAAACTCTAAACTCTAACACTAAAAAAACTCCAGTGATTGACTTTGCAGTACAAAGAGCTCTCGATCTTTTCTTCTTCTTCTTGGAAAATAAATATCATAATGTGTAAAACACAGAGCCAGCAGTGTTGCTCCACGCCCCGCCCTCGCTCATGCTCTGCAGTCTGAAACCAATTATTGTACAATCAGGGTCAAACACCAGAATCTTATGCAATGCTTCACACTGAGGCAGAGACAGGGGTTTAATGGACTCTCTAGTCGACAAGACAAAAACTCCATGTGTAACATGTGTTTCTAGTCTGGCATCGAGGACGGGGACCTGTACGACGGAGCCTGGTGTGCAGAGTATGAGGACCAGCACCAGTGGCTGGAGGTGGACGCCCTTCACCTCACCCTGTTCACTGGAGTCATCCTGCAGGGCCGAAACTCCATCTGGAGGTCAGGTAGTATCAGGACTCACATCTGAAGAGGTTCTGTTTCAAAATCAAATCTAAAACTGCTGCTAAAAAACACACAAAGACTGATTACACAAGTCAGAGCACAATGTTCTGTCTCTGCAGTGAACTCTGCAAACTAGAAACTGACTCTTTGTCCTTCTTGTTACAGTTGGGACTGGGTCCACACCTACAAAGTGCAGCTGAGTAACGACTCTGTGAGCTGGAAAACCTGCATGAACGGCTCAGAAGAAGCAGTAAGAATGAGTATTTGTGTTCTTCGATATAAAAGGAATGTAGCTACTGTGACTGGCGGACATCTACAGATGGAAAACAGACTTTGAAGAGTTTGTGCCAGAGTGAAAAATGTACCATGAACAAAACATTCAGCCGCTCTTACATAAGAAGACACAAGTCAGAATGAAAACAAAGGGCAAGAAACTGAAACTTGTGGTTGGCATAATCTCAGTTTGATCATATCATGTTTTAATCCAAACCTGCACTTTGTTTGCACTTTTTAAACATCTGATCTCTTTCCATGGAGCTGGAGGTGAAACAAAAATTTCTCAGCACTGTTTTTAATTTAACATTCGTCACCTCTTTCAGACGAGGTCACATTCTCAGCCCTCTTTGTATTTCAGTATCTCAAATACCTTTCTTTAAAGATTATTTTTTGGGGCTTTTGCCTTTAATCAATAGGACAGAATTGGGAGTAAGGTGCGACACTGACCCTGCACATGGGACACCCGCTTCGTCCATCGAGCTGCTGGGCGCCCCATCATATACATTTTAATAGATTTAAGTTGGCTGAAAGTTCGGCCAAAGGCCCAGACACACCAAACCAACTTCAAAGAACTACCCGTCACCTGTGACATGGTCAAAAAGTTGCACATAAACACACTGCAAACACTACAGCTCATGTCCATCCAGCACATACATTCTGCGCCTGCATGACAGGATAGGTTTTTTTTAAATATTGTTTTTTGCCTTTATTAGATATAGTATTACAAGTGTGACAGAGGGAAAGACAGAGGCGATGACATACAGCAAAGAGCCGCAGGCAGGAATCAAACCTGTTGCCACTGCAGCAAGGACACTGCCTTCGTATATGGGATGCTTGTTCTACCCACTAAGCCACCAGGTGCCCTCTATGACTTCCTCTTGACTTCAGCTCTTTGTTTACTTTCCTCACTTATGTTTCTCTTCTCGTGCGCTGAGCTGAACAGCCAAAAAAGCCGATGGGGGGCACAGACGCTCACTGACGGCCCAACACTCACCACTGGCTGAATGTCAGCTTGATGTGTTAGGGCCTTACGGGTCAAGAAACAAGTGATCGGTGGCAGTTTTGAACCTTCTGAACCTTTTATTGTGAGCTCCTGCACTGACTCTCAACCTTTTCATGTCAATGACCCTTAAGCTGATACACATCAGGTCATGGACTTTGCTTTAGGGACGTCTCCAACTGAAAATATTTTGGTTGTTGGATCTAATTCTGAGGTTGTTCGCTATAGTGGAGAAGATAATCATGGAAGAAGTGAAAACCATGATTGGATGAGTCACTCTGATGACTTTCGCAAGCCGCTGGCCGCCGGTCAATATTGGACTGTCAGTGAGTGTCTGGTCCACAACCCCCGTCAGCTTTTTTTTTTCCAATACAGCATATTGAATCGGGGACAAAGAAGCCTGTCGGTGAATGAAATCACTTTGACTGTCAAGTTCAGCTCAGCGCACGAGAGGAGAAACGGAAGTGAGGAAAGTAAACAAAGAGTAGTCAGGAGGGAGTGAGACCAAAACAAACAAAGAGAGTTATTTCTACTCTTATGACTCATGAGGTCCTAACATTAGCTTTTTACTTCTGCCAATTGCATTTAAGCTGCACTTATCATAAAAGAGATGGTGTCATTATTCATTATTCTCAGGAAATGACTTTGTACAATGAACATTAACTTCATAATAATTAGTTAAAGCAAAAAAACATGTCTATTTCCACACTGAGATAACTGTGTGCAGTGATGATGGTAAACACTGCAGAGCTTTACAGTTTTTATGTCTGCATGTTTTTTGGTGGATCCAAACATGTTCAGACTTTGTGATGATGTGATGTTGAACTGTTCAGATCTTTGAAGGGAACCAGGGTCCAGAGACTCCCGTGCTCGCACTCCTTCCTGTTCCCACCGTCGCCCGTTTCATCCGCATCAACCCTCAGACCTGGTACTCCAACGGCACCATCTGCCTCAGGGCCGAGATACTTGGCTGCCGTGTCCATGGTAGGCCGCAGCACGCCGTGTGACTAATAGTGATAATGATTCATCTGAGCGGTTTACCCCCAGAACAAATGTTCAGAGTCACTAACATGTTTTAAATACTGCTGTTTCTAAAGGCCAGGTGGTTTCTGAGATACTGTGCTCTCTCCCTGTAGATCCGTACGACATCTACGCCTCAGAGAGAGAACTTGGATCCAAAGACGCTCTGGACTTCAGACAACACAACTACAAAGAGATGAGGAAGGTCAGAGTGTGATGAACGGCTGCAGGGCCACACAGGCATGAGTAACTTTGGTTCCAGGAAAGATTTGGTGTTTTTACTCAGACTCTTAAAAGCCTGCAGATTTCCTCCGACTTCACATTTAACCCTTTGAAGACGTAGTTTTACTGTTATTATAAAAGACTTCACTATATTGCAATGCTGTCTTTTTAAAGAAGGTGGATGAATGGAAGAGGAAAGCTGCGTTCTTTTGAAACTTTAAAAATCCTATTTTGATGCAAGGAAGCAAAATGAGACAAGCGGCTCCTGCTGTTCCACTTTTGCATATTTTGAGGAGATAAACGACATGTTAGGACACATTAATCAGAGTAGGAACAGCTGCATGTAAACAGGAATATCAGCAGAATATTCATTTTCATCAGCTGTGTAAACAGTTCTGTAGGAATATTGTCTTTTTCGGAAAAAGGGCAAAAAGCTGAATATTTTGTGCATTTAAACGTGTTCACTGTTCTTCACCCCGCAGCTCATGAAGTCTGTGACGGAGGAGTGTCCCGACATCACCCGTATCTACACCATTGGGAAGAGCTACATGGGCCTCAAACTGTACGTCATGGAGATCTCAGATAACCCCAGCAAACATGAACTAGGTAAGAGTGTTTCAACTCTTCTTATCTGAGGGACTGTTCTGTATTTGTCAGATGAGAGGGGAGCTGGGGTGTGACTTTAAGTAACTTTTTTTTTACCCTTTCTGAAGCTCCAAATATTTTTCCTTGACCCTCCCTCCACCGTAAATGAGTTATTACATTTTTAAAACTTACTCTTTAATGTTTGAAAGTTACAAATTGAAGTCAAAATCCCGGAGTCTTTTGTGCAATTTAAAATGAGATGTAGAATAAAGTAATTTTGATGATATATCACTATTTTAAGCTCAGATTTAATTATGGGTTTTTTTCTGACGCAAGTGCTTGTCACACATGACGTGTCCAAGGACTGTCGGAAATTTGAAAATCCAACCATAATTTCTGTTTTTACAGTTTGTGTCTGTGATAAATTCTATAATTTTGGTCATTTTAAGAAAACAGGCCTTTGCAATGTGTGTGGATGGGGCATGGACAGATGACAACTTGAAGATATTGTTTTCTGGCTTTGCTTTACTACTTCAGAAGAAAATATGGCACATTAATTGCACTGACACCTATTTCTGCACCTCTGCCCCTAAACATACAAAATAACAACATTTTACACCAGAAATCGGATGTTAAAAACGGCAGTGTTAATCACATGACACAAGGCTGCTCACTGGAATACAAATGGCGGTAAAGGTTGCATGAAAAAAAGTCTGTAAAATTCATATTAGCAGTCAAAACAAAACAAAACATAACAGCTAAAGGAGCTACGGAAACCCAGAAGGTACAGAAACGGGGATGTGCATTAAGTTTATTTCCACAGTAAACATTGAAAATAACAGTAAATAAAAATACCTCATAGAGATAAAATCCACAAACACTCAACAACACTTTTAAATGATAAATCAAATGTACGAATATAAACTAAACTAAGTGCACTTTAAACTCTTGAACATCTTCCAAACCTACAGCCATTTACATTTTTATGCCCCTCCCTTAAGCTACAAATAAAAATCATAAGTCTCTCCTCAGGGCTTAAAAAATTATTTGACATGCCTCACCCTTTTTGCACGACCCCCCTCCTCCTCTCAAAAATAACAAACAGTCCCTTAGTTGAAACCTTTAAAGTTTCTGGACCAGAGTTCATCATGTTTCTCCAGTTACTCTGAGTGGAGCTGCTCGGGGGGGCAGTTCAACATCCTCCAGTCCAGTGTTTATACAGACTTTTCTGTACAGCAGCGGCACACAGAGAGGCCGGGGGTGTCTCGTAGAGGAGGCCTGTCCTGTATAAACAAACTGATAAGTTTGAAATCAGAGACGGCGCTCGCTCCACCAAACAAGAAAACACGAACATGAAGGGTTTGAGGCCAAAAAGTTGAAATGAATTCAGCAGAGTGCAGCTTTTCTTTCATTCTTCTCAGGAAACATATTTCAAAACTGCTTCATTCCCAGAGGAGGAATAACGGGAATTTAAGGTTATATAAGTGCCAACAGCTGATTTAGATTTCAATGGTTTCATGGTTCAGTGAACACTGGTGCCAAATACAAGAAGAAAAGGGCATTCTTTATTTTTAGGGTAATAGTTTGTGTCTTTAGCTTTAGGAATGTCTGCCATCAAGTCTGGCCAATCTGTGTGTGATTATTGGCTAAGTGCTGTCACACTGTTGGCTGACACACTATAAACGGGATGGAAGTTTAATCTGAGAGACTGAATGTGTTCCTGATGTGCCTCTGGGCTTTAGCTTTAACTTTGACCTACTGACCAAAATGAGAATTTCAGGTGCTTCATGTTCAGTGTGACTTTGTACCACAGTCAAATTCCTCCACATTTACTGCTTGGCAAGTGACACAAGTCTCTGAATGTTCCCTCTTGGCAGGTGAGCCAGAGTTTCGCTACGTGGCCGGGATGCATGGGAACGAGGCTCTTGGCCGAGAGCTCGTCCTCAACCTCATGCAGTACTTGTGCAAAGAATACAAGAAAGGAAACCAACGCGTCGTTCGGCTGGTGACTGAGACTCGAATCCACCTCCTGCCCTCCATGAACCCCGATGGATACGAAGCAGCTTATGAGAAGGTGAGTGATGTTCAAGTGACTGTGGAGAATTACAATTTGTCTTGTCGTTTGGCCAAGACATGTTAAAGGAAAGGTTCACCCCAAAAATACAAATTTTTCCTCTTACTTTGGTGTGAGTTGCTGAGGGTTAGAGATATCAGTCATAGAGATGTCTGCTTTCTCTCCAATATAATGGAACTAGATGGCACTCAGATTATGGTGCTCACAGCACCTCAAGGTTAAGGTGCATACCATAAAACAGCAATGTCACCCAACTGAGTTGCCAATATAAATGTTGGTATTGAATATTTCTGCCAACCACAGATATGTAACATTTATACATTATTATATAGCAGATATGTTGAAACTGTAAGTTAATGTGGTTATGTTTTGGCACAAACAAACCACTTGGTCTTGGTTATGAAAAGATGACCTCTTGGTTTACAATACCCTTTTGGTGGGACAATTATGGCTAGAAATGCAGGCGATGTCTCACTAAAAAAACGCCTGTTTTTGGGAACAAAATCGCTGCCAAAAATGCTTCTGGTGGCACAAACACTAATAGAAATGCCACTGATGTCTCAGTAAAAAAACGCCCGCTTTTGGTGACTAAATTAGGCTAGAAATGCTGCCAATGTCTGCCAATTAAAAAATGGCCATTTTTGATGACACAATCGGCACTAGAAATGCCACAGTTGTCTCACTAAAAAATGCCTGCTTTTGGTGGCAAAATTGCTGCGAGAAATGCTGCCAATGTCTCACGAAAAAATGCCTGTTTTTGGTGGCCCAATCTCCAGCAGAAATGCTGCTGATGTCTCGGTAAAAATGGCCATTTTTGGGGACACATACGCTGCTAGAAATGTTGCCAGTGTCTACCTAAAAAATGCCCGCTTTTGGTGGCACAATCACTGCTGGAAATGCTGCTGTTGTCTCACTAAAAAAAGTCTTACTCTTGTGGTGGTACAGTTGCTGCTAGAAATGCAGCTAATGTCTTCCTAAAAAATGCATGCTGTTTGTGGTAAAATCACTGCTGGAAATGTCGCCTATGGCTCCCTAAAAACGTGAGTTTTGGGAGCACAATTCCCGCTAGGAATGCCACTAATGTCTCAGTAAAAAACACCCGCTTTTGGTGGCATAATCACTGCTGGAAATGCAGCTGATGTCAATCGCTACTAGAAATGCTGCAGAAGTCGCACTAAAAACCAACCAATCTTGTTGTATGTTGGTTTCCAACAGTGGTCTGCAGCTTGGTAGCCATCTTACATCACTTCATAAACATCGATATGATACGTAAGGAACGTACAAATGGAACGTATCCTTGGCTTGCAGAACATACAATGCCAACAGTTTCATATCGACTGGGCTGCGTCACTAGTTTGCAGTGTTAGAAAAGTATTCAGCTCTAGTACTTAGATAAAAGTCACCACACAACAGTGGAAAACACTTCGTTACAAGTACAAGAAGAAAAGTATTGGCAATAAAATAAACTTTACAGGACTGACAGTGGCACCCATAGTGATATTTTCTACTACATGTTATTGTGTACGACTCATCCGACCTAACTCTGTTTCTGACCAATGATCTGCTGCAGGGCTCTGAACTGGCCGGCTGGGCTGATGGAAGATACAGCTACGAAGGAATCGACCTGAATCACAACTTTCCCGACCTGAACAACATCATGTGGGACGCCCAGGAGACGGCAACAGATAAATCTAAAGTCACCAACCACTACATCCCCATCCCAGAGTACTACACTAAAGAAGACGCCATGGTGAGGACACAATCCATAGACACAGCTGACCAAGTTAGAGCCACTAAGAATAGGATTTTTAAAAATGCATTTCTTTGGCACCATACAGTGGTGTTCTTCAGACGGTGTGGCAGGGAGAAATGCAAGCCAGGAAAAACTACAATCACATCAAAATTCAACATTCTGTATAAAACCAAGAAAAAGGACTTTGAGATCAGACTTAACTGTTTCTCAATGAATATACTGAAACATCCAGAGAAGAGTTTACAGTGAAAAACAGATCACTGCACCAAAGACGCCTTTACTAAAAGACCAGACTGCTACTTAAAGGTAGGATCTGGAGGATTTTCAAACAAAACAAAATATAGACATATACAAATGAAATCCTGCTTCATCATCACCTATGGGCTTCTACTCATGTGTGGTGGTGACTCTGTTTGCAGAGCTCCTGCCCTTTAACTGTATTTTGATGTTTTTGTGAGCTCGGACCGCTTCTGGGCGGAGATTTCCCCAGCCAATGAGAGTGTGCCCAAGCGTGCACCAGCGCGAGCCTTGCCTGAACCTCTTCTGTGAAGCCTTCTTCTGTACCTCTGGGCTCCGTACACCCGGGAGAGTTGAGCCTGATAGGAGGGGCCGAATTTGAATGTGTGTTTACAAACAGCAACTGGAAAATCCTCCAGACCCTACCTTTAAGGTCCAGTGTGTAGGATTCAGAGGGATGTATTGGCAGAAATGGAGTATAATATAATCAGTAATTTTTTTTCAGGGTGTAATCACCTGAAAATAAGAATCGTTGTGTTTTCGTTATCTAGTTGTTTCGTTCATATCTACATAGGGAGCTTTGTCAATGAAAAATCACCATGTTGCACCGCCACGTTTCTGCAGTAGTCCAGAACAGACAAACCAAACACTGGCTCTAGATGGGAACAGTCACGTTTTCGCATCAGCCACCAAAGTTAGCAACCCCTCTGAGACAAGAGCATCGAAGAAACAGTGATTGTTCTATTACCTGAAACGTCTTTATTCAGTTTTTACTGGTTCAAATCATATGGTCAGTTTATTTTGAGAGAAAGAGACCTCTGTGGATAATTCAGCTCCTGGTGAAAACAATGAACACTGAAGGAATTCTAACCAGGACAAGTTTCAGCTGGTTGCAATCTGCAGTCCTCACCACTGGATACCACTTCATAACCCTAAATCTGACACACTGGACCTTTAAAACAAAGTGAGTCATGTATTGGTGCATGAATGTAGGTCACACTGAGAGGCAGTTTTGGAGGGTGTGTGTGAGGAAGAAGAAAATAATGTTTCCACTGTAGCAGCATGCAAACCTCAGATCAGGAAGTCATTTCAGAGCCAAGAGGTTTTACTGGAAGCCTGGATGTCACTTAATGTTTGGTAACAGAACACATCGAAACTCTGACACCAGTGATACAGTAAAAGATCACCACATTTTAAAATATTAATCTATTTTGGTTTCTGGTGTTTGGAGGTTTTCTGACTGGTCGGGCTTTCCAAGGAAAAACCTCCATATTTGTAGCTTGTAGCTGGAAATACATGTAGAGGTAGTTCAGGCAGAGATCAATATGGTGACTGAACAGATGAAGAAAAGAGCTCCAGCTACAGAAACTGAAATGTAATCGATAGAAAATCAAAGTAAAGAGCTGATGACGTTTGGGAAATTAAACAATTACTAATCATTGTTATCAAATCTACAGAGCACAAAAGTTATAAGTACAGGGACTTAAGAATATGCAGGTAACTTTAAATAAAGTCTGAACTTTTAATCAATAAAATTACATTTTAAATGGCACGGTTTGATTTGTTTTTTGGTGAGGTGTCTTTGTTCTTTTATAGCAGCAGTAAAATCTTTTAATCCTTTAATATAAAATGTGTTTTGTTACCTTTACAGATAGATAAAGTTTTAAACTAAACTTAAAATTAAACAAATGTTTATTTTCCTGCTGTTTGTGTTTATGAGAATCTTTCCCACAGTTTTGTGTCTAAAAAGTGACATAAGGTTTGTCCGTCTCTCCCAGGTTGCCCCAGAGACTCGTGCTGTCATCAGCTGGATGCAGGATATCCCCTTTGTGCTCAGTGCAAACCTCCACGGGGGAGAACTGGTGGTCACGTACCCCTTTGACTGCACCCGCGACTGGGCCCCTCAGGAGGACACACCCACGGCGGACAACGCTTTCTTCCGTTGGCTGGCCAGCGTCTACGCCTCGACTAACCTGGTGATGTCCAACCCCGACCGCCGTATCTGCCACTACGAGGATTTCCAGCCTTACAATAACATCATCAACGGTGGAGCCTGGCACACCGTCCCCGGCAGTGAGTCACCACTTTAAGTAATGAAAGCCAACAAGTGGTAACTTGAGAAAAGGTTCCAGCCAGGGGACAAACATCCTCTCAAAACACTCACCTCTTCATTTAAAGTACAGTCCCTTAAATCTGTAATGTCACGCTTCAGTCTTTATTTGCTTTGCAAGCTTAGAACTAAAATTACTGCCATGTGGTTGTATGAGTCTGCGAATGAATTCTTGAGTTATGGCTGAAAACCTGTTTGGAGAGGTCACAGTGACCTTGACCTTTGACCATTAAATTCTAATCAGTTTATTCTTCAGTCCAAGTGGATGTTTGTGTCAAATTTAAAGAAATTCACTAGAGGTGTTTTTGAGATATCGTGTTCACAAGAATGAGACAGATGCAATGTCACACTGACCTTGACCTTTGACCACTGAAATCCAGTCAGGTCATTGTTGAGTAAAAGTGAACATTTGTACCAAATTTAAAGAAGTGCGCTCACCATGTTCTTGGTTTCACAAAAATGAGACAGTGCAAGTTGACGTTTGGGTCAAATTTAAGAAAATTTCCTCAAGGCCTGTTTGAGATATCATGTTCATGAAATGAGATTGAAGCAAGTTCATGGTGACCTTTGATTTCTGACCACTAAAGTCTAATCAGTTGATCCCTGAGTCCAAGTGGATGTTTGTGCCAAATTTAACAAAACTCCCCCCAGGTGCTCTTCAGATATCACATTCATGAGAATGACACAGATGAGGTCACAACAACCTTGACCTTTGACCCCAAATTCTCATCAGTTCATCCTTGAGTCCAAGTGGACGTTTGTGCCAAATTTGAAGACATCTCCTTAGGGGTTTCTTGTGATAGCACGTTCACAAGAATGGGACGTAAAGACGTACAGATTTACGGATGGACGGACAACCACAACATAATGCCTTTGACCACGGCTATATCTGGCACAGAGGTATAAAAAGGCCTCTTAAGTACCTTAAATTAAGTGGTCAAACCCTTAAATCTCTGCCAGGCATGTGAGTACAAGGTCACAAGGGACAGGATGCAAATTCAGACAGGAACAGCTCATTAAATTAATAAAAGTAAAGTAACAAAAGATTACTTACATGGGTAGCAAGTCCTTCAGAAGCAGCAGAACAACCACAGGTGAACAGGCATCAGACAGGAGGAAGGTCAAGGTTCCAGGATCCAGGGTTCAGGGTTCCAAGTGTAGGTGTCTGGAGCAAAAAGGCACAAAGAAACACTGACAATCAGGCACTGACTAGGTTAAAGGGTCTGGTATACGTCCTGACAGGCTGACGAGGGAAAGGAGACACATTAAATGGGTGGAGACAGGTTCATATAATCTGAAGAAAACAAATAAATTAAAATATTATTATCCTTAAACTGCTATTTTTTAAGCTTTACTTGCCTGACCTTCTTCTGCCCATATTGTATAAATACTTGTGTGTGTTTTCTGCAGGTATGAATGACTTCAGTTACATGCACACCAACTGTTTCGAGGTGACGGTGGAGTTGTCCTGTGATAAGTTCCCTCATGTCAGCGAGCTTCCTATTGAGTGGGAGAACAACAAGGAGTCTCTGCTGGTTTACATGGAGCAGGTCAGTCTGCGTCCACAGTCTCCAGATGCTACGTCCTGAACAGCAGCGTTAAAATACAGCAGTTATTTCCACCTTAATTGTGTCTCTGAGGCCTCACAGTGCAGTGTGTCGTCTTCTCTCAGGTTCACAGAGGCATTAAGGGCGTGGTCAGAGACAAACTGACCAAACAAGGTATCGCAGACGCTATAATCAAGGTGGAGGACCACGACCACGACATCCGATCAGGTAACACACAAACAGCGACTTTCACCCGAGAGACCCAGTTCTTTTTCCTAAACCCAACCACGTGTGTGTTGTTGAAGGAAAAAAAAAAACGCCAATCCTCTGTGTTGTACCGAGGTAGTGCTTTTATTTTGAAAGAGACTGTATGCAAACTGTACATTTCCTGTGAAAACAGAAGTGTATTTTGAAAACAGACAATGCATGTAACAGGCTGAAGTTGACACGACAGTTGACAAAAAAACAGTTCTTTAAATGTGATGAACATGATCTTATGAAGAGACACATTAATCACGAAACATTCATAGAACATTTACGAACATTATTTTGTCTCCACCTTACTTTATTACTTCAGCGGCTGACGGGGACTACTGGCGTCTCCTGAACCCGGGCGAGTACCAGGTGGTGGTCTGGGCGGAGGGTTACTTCCCGTCCATGCGCCGGTGCCACGTTGGGATGGAGCCACGTCCCACCATCTGTGACTTCACCCTGACCAAGACGCCCATCCAGAGGCTGAAGGAGATCCGGGCTCAAGGAGGGAAGATCCCTCAGGACCTTCAGCTGCGTCTCCGTGCTCTGAGGCTCCGCAAGCTTCGCGCCACCACCAAGGTCATCAACCAGCGCCGGGAGAGTCAGCGGCTGCTGCAGGCGAGGAAAGCCCGGTCATCCAGAGCCCGGAGAGCGTGAGAGGGGACGGGACTGAAGGAGACTCAAAGATGAGCTGGATGACAGGTTCAAGGAGTTCAGAAGTTGTCCTCGGGGAACAGCGATGTGTTCCCACCACAGAGGACACCATTAAAGGGTCAGTTCACTAAATTTAGAAAACTTGTCTGCAGAGCCTCGTTAATAAAGACATGCAGACAGTTTTTATGTGAAGAAATATCTTCCTCTGAGATTTGTATGACTCAACTTAAATATCAAATAAAAGAATTAGACATTTTTGGATGCACTGACCCTTTAAGGCAGATTAAACCATGACAGTCACACAGACTCACACCTCGACAGGAAACTTTAAAAACAGGGTTTTTATACACAAACTGAATCACTTCTAAAAAGGTACAGAAACAAGTTGTTGGACTTTTTGAAAGGGAATGGACATCTACAGATTTACAGGAAGGCTTCATGAAACGACACAAATTCACTTCACTTCAGTAGTTTTCTTTTCTCCACGATAGCCAATGATGCTGTAGTGTTTGTTGCTTCTCTGTTACATGACTGAGTTGAGGATTTAATTAAGAGTCAGCTGGTCTGATATGTGACATATTTTTTTTCTAACAATGTGACTATTTGTGTTTGACTCATGTCCAGCAGGATTAAAACCTCAAATAAATGTCACTTATTTGTGTTATCTGTGTTCTAGTGTGCCGGTAGCAAAGCTAAAAGCGTTAGCACTATACAACATTTTATTTCATCTAAAAAGCAGCCCAATCACCAGAAGACTTGGCATGAAATGTTAGCAGATGGGCCAAACTAAAAACTCTGATTACACTGAGCCAAAGCCACACTATATTTACTCTGCAGAGAAGCTCCCCGCTCCGGCTGGGAGGACGGACAGAGAGCCCGGCACAGAGCCTGGCTGCTCCTTCTTCTATTCCTGTGGCAAGGCGACAAGGAGAGGCGGTGCTAAAACTGATCAACCGTTCACTCAATATGTAATATCTATAATATATGTTGGATTTGCATTTTAAATTAATAAAGTACAGAACACTCACTTTTTAATATTATTTATTTTTAAAAAAGAAACTCCACAGCCCTACCCGACCTGGCCAGTCAATGCACATTTTTAATCTGGACCTAGTCCGACCCGTCAGGCTTTCCGGGACCTCTTAGACTTGAGAACTCTACCTGGTATATGGCGGCTGATCTTGTCCTCTGCTCGGAGGGTAAGGAGCTTCCTGACCTCACGTTTTTCACAATTTGCAGTCATTTTCATCCACCGTTTTTCCTCTCTGAGTTAGCTGCTAACTGCTAAAGCTACTTTTTAAATCTCCCGCGGTGGGTTGCACGCATTACATGTACAGACATCGTTTCAGCGCTGTTACTACCTGTGATAGCAGCTTAAAGACAAGACAACTCTGTCCCCTGATTCCATGATTGTACCTTTTATACAGAACAGTGAGGCAACATAATGGCTTGAAATTCCCGCCTTGAAGAGGGAGTGTAAAAGGGGCTTTTATCTTAAACACTGAAGGGTGCTTTAAATAATAACTTAATCTTTTTAGAAATTGGTCCAGTTTTGAGCGACAAGACTGCATATGGCAGCGACGAAACAAGCTGCAATAATAAAAACTAACCACGTGGGACAAGTTGGCAATTTACGTCCAACAAAGTGCTTGTTTTTGTCACTGGCAGGCTCAGATTGTTATTATAAGTGTCTGACAACATTATGAAAGGATCCCTACAGAGATAGAGCTTTGTGTTAAAGAGTAAGATTATTTTTGTTTAACCAGAAACAGCCCTGAAATCACTGTCACCAAACCCACCAGACTGCATTTAAATTAACAGTCATTTTATTATCATTAAACACACTTCATTCAAAGTTGACAGAAACAAAATTAAACTCACAAAAACCGTCTTGGTTCATCTTTCCACTGTTCCAACAATCACCAGCTCTGGTTTGGTTGAAATTTACCCATAATTCACCAGTTAGCTGTGACAACATGCTGCCTCTATACACACTAACATGACTGTTTATTTAAATGGAGTCTGGTGGGTTTGGTAATGCTGATTTCTGGCCTGTTTCTGGTTAAACACAGAGGTCTGTCTCGGTACGGATCCTTTCCAAAATAGTGTCAGACACTTAGAAAAACAATCTGAGCCTGTCAGTGACAAAAACAAATGCTGTGTCTCATACCTCTGTAGGAGACATGGTGGAGCCCTTTGTCTCATAATTCACCCATGCTCACAGCTCATGAGCATTTAAGCTGTGATATGTGGTTGCAATAAACCAGTTTTTGGCTAGAAAGAGTCCCAAGTCAAAAAAGGTGGTGAGTCCCAACCTCCATCAGTATGTGACCCCCAAAACACAACTTTGCTGACTTGCAACCCTGAATCACAGGCTTTTTAAGTCTACAAGTTGTGACCAGTTCAACCAATATGTGATTGTTTTATTTGAATGTTCTACAGGGCCGAGGAGGCGACATTTACCCAGAAATTAAATTAAAGACAGCAGCACAAATCAGAAGGTTAGAATTAGGAGGGGTCAGGAGCCCTGGTTTTGGGAGCACTGATTGGGTTTGACTGCCATCTGGTGGTCGATTCTCTGCACTTCATGTGTGGAGTTTTATCACTGAGGGACATAAATACTGGACTCAGACAGTCAGCAGTGCAAAAGAAGCTAACCTTTTTATTTCAGTGATAGTAAGTACCATTTTAGTATCATTGTTGAGATTACTTGCTGTGTATAGCCATTTAGGAAACAACAGTGTGAGCAATTCAACAAGTTTTCGTCTCGTCCACCCCCCCTCGTCCAGCTGTGATCAGTCCAGGTGACAGTGCACAGGAAACACCAGAACTACTGAGAACATTCAGATCCTTAATCCACAACAGAATACAGATTAAAACCCAGAACAAGAGTGAAAAACAAACAGAACAGAGTCATAAAAATGAACCCGGTTTTATAGTTGCTATACCTGAAGTGAAAATGGCAGATAAGACACTTCTCTCCGAAGAGCTCGTGAATAGAAGTAAAATAAAAGCAGCATTGAATATACAGCACGGCCGGTCCTTTCACCTTCAGCTTAGTCATATAAATGCTATAAATGTGGATTTAAATCATTCCAGAGAGTTCTTGATGTCTGCAAGTTGGGATCTGAGTTTTTCCAGAGGAGGGAAAACATCCCTGAATTGACTGAACTGAAAGTGAAATGGATTCGTCCATTTGTGATACTGAAATATATTTTGAGCAGTTTAACTGAGGTACAAAGTGTTAAAAGCATCCTTCCTCTTTACGAACAGGACCATGTGTGAGCTGGGAATTACTAAATCAGTTACATCTGTTTTTTTTTTTTTAGATGTATTTTCACCTCAAATCTGAATTAATCTCTTCCAATTCATTTTTGTTTTCAAACATTTTGGGACAAACACTTCTTACCTTTCTGGCAGTGGGTTAGATGAGAAGATTGATACCACCAGATAATATGAAGCTACAACTAGCAGCCACTGAGCTTAGCTGGCTAAGCCCGAAGCTACAACTAGCAGCCACTGAGCTTAGCTGGCTAAGCCTGAAGCTGCAGCTAGCAGCTGCGTAGATTAGCTGGTTAAGCACAAAGCTACAGCTAGCTGTCAGTAAGCTCAGCTGGCATACCATGAAGCTACAGCTAGTAGGTGGTTAGCTTAGCTGGCATAGCACAAGGCTACAGCTAGCTGCCTGTAACCCTAGCCTGCTAAGCACAAAGCTACATCTAGCAGCTGGTGAGCTTAGATAGCAAATCATGAAGCACCAGCTACTCCCCTGTTAGCTTAGCTGTCTAAGCACAAAGCTACAGCTAGCAGGCAGTTATCTTCACTGACATAGCACAAAGTTAGAGCTAGCAGCTGGTTAGCTTACATTAGCTGGCTCATTAGCTTAAGCTAGCCTGGCTCTAGAGCGGCAACAAAACCCTCCTACCAACAGATGTAAAGCTCACATAACACACTTGTTTATTTTATCGATACAAAAACCAAAGCGTTAAACCAAAAATATGTCATTTTACGGGGGCTATGTCCTGCAATGTTTCTTTGTTTGGTTGCCAGGCAACCAGCAGAGATTCTAAAGAGTTACTGACCCCAGCCAAGAAATAGTCTGGTCCAAAAACGTGCGAGATTTGGTTTTACACTCCAGTTTTTAAACGAATTAAACAGGCATACCATATGGTATTATAATTATATTAAGAGATGCTGTTAGGAGGATGCAGGATAGCTGTTTCCATTCTTTGTGCTAAGCTAAATCAAGCTAACAAGCTGCTAGCTGTAGCTTTATATTCAAAAGACAAGTCTGAGACAAGTATCAATTTGCTCATCTCACTTTCTGCAAGAAGGAGAGCTTATTTCCAAAAAATCAATTAATCCTTTTACAATGTTATGGTCCAGTGTGTCTGATTCAGGGGGATTTAATGGAATCTAGTGGAGAGGATTACAGATTACAACCAGCAGAAACTAACCCCCTAACCCCATTGCAACATGGTGATCTCTGCAGATGAGGCCCAGCTCCCTGTATATACATCTTATTCTAAGGAAACGAAAATGATTCTTATTTTCAGACGATCAAACACTAAAGAAAACATACTTATTACATTATATTCCATTATATGACATTATATCCCCCTAAATCCTACACACTGGACCTTTAAACTTTTGCCACATATAAAAATTTTAATAAGTCCCTAATAGCAGATGTTCACATTAAGTTCTCAGCTCACAGTTACACTACAGAGGAGCAGCATTGCCTCGTCCATGCAAATCACATTTTGGCATCTGACAGCTCCACACAGAGCATCTCCCTGGCATAAATAAGAAAGGAGAATCTTCATAAAGGCCGGTATGCATAGTAGTATACGCTAATGTCTATTTTTTGTTTACGTAATATCTATTCTGCAGTCAGTCAGTATGCACTGTTACCAGTTTACATTAAAGGTGTAACATCCACGCGTGTGCTTGGCTCTTACAGCAGCTATACTACACTGGTCGGAAAACACAAAAGCATCGCCGATACTAGAACAGTCAAAAGCAACCCATTCAGTCCTTAGAGAGGAAAAACAACCTGATAGGTCACCTTCATGACAACACTGTAAAAGGGAGAAACTGGATGTGATGCGAGAGAGAAAAATCAAACACTGATGTGGATCAACACTCTTTTCAGAAACCAACAAAATGAGGTACAAGGTAGAAAAACAAGTCAAATGTTTCTTGGCAGCAATTTAATCCTAAAAAGGTTAAGCGGACGATGCTGAGGCAACTTCTTCTGACAAAAACTGCTGGCCAAAAAAGTCAACAAGAAACCGGAGGAAAGGATGAAGCTGGCAATATTCTGTATTTTTCTTAGTATCAAAAATAAAAAAAAAATCTAAACCAACCATGTCTGTGCTCACATGCTCATTAAGGATTCTGTATGTACCAGACATTATCTTTTGTTAAATTGCTAATGGGTGAATATGTTGCTATGTAACTTTAACTGAAATTTTGCCCAACTTTTTTGATTTCCTTTGAAGCCTGTGGACTGATTTCTAGGTGAAGGATTTAGGGCCGAATTTTCCAGTAAAATCCAGAGGATGTGATGTTTGAGTGCCTCTAGGGTTGCAATGGTATGAGATTTTAAAGGTACGATAACAGTCTCCGAAAATATGTCCATTTCACAGTATCATGGTATTACAGAATTATTAGAATTATTATCAGTCAAAATGACCCTTAAAGGAATTTAAACAGAAGGGTTATTTTGACATTATATTACTATAATTGAAACATTTTTAATGGAAGTTCCAGTAAAAAGTCTCCCTTTTGAAAAATACTAAAAAAAAAAGGCTGAGATTCTCCGTCAAGCATCTTTTTTTTTTTTTCAGTAAAGTAGATGAGCAAATGTACACCGTAAATTTTAATATCATGGTACACCTTGAAACTAGTATATCGTTGCAACCCTACTTGCTTCTCTTCAGCTCTGCTACAGTCCCAAACGTGTGCAACAATAGCTAACGTTAGCTAAGACATGGAGTCCGCCAACATCAACAAATAACTGACAAACACCACAACACAGTCCACACACGCCGTGTTTCCATTATAGCAGTGGCAGCCTGACGGAGACGAACCTTCACTAAGCGCCATGTAGTTACTTGAGTTTAGCCTGGGGAGGTAGTGTCCTGGCGGTGGTGATTGAGGCGGAGGGTCCACAGGCTGTGCTGGCTAATATTTGTCTCATTTGTGGTCTGATTACCAGTAAATCCATCAAATTCAGTGTCTCATATCATAATTTTACTGCCCCTGGTGTTGAAAGAAATTCTAACATCAGAGGAAGCACTGACATGTTAATTATATTGTGATATTGTGGTTTTAGCTGCCTAGTGTTAGCTAACGTTAGCTTGCTTGAATTGCTAGCTAGCTAAGGTAGAAAAATACTGTCCTGGGTTATTTATGTCATTTAATTCATCCACACCCCAGGGTTGATCTTGCTGGTAAATTAGCTATTTTACCATTTGCAAATGACATTTTCAGCTAACATTACAAAACAACCAACACCAGATCAATACAGCATAGCTTAGTTACAGCTAGCTGGCTAACGTTAGCTTGCTTGCTCACCAACATTTACCGCTAGTGGTTATGCTGGTTAGCAAACTTGCCAAATTATTCCCTCAGCTAATGTGATACATGGCGCTAACTCATGTATTATGACAAATGGCGTTGATTTAGTCAACAATAAATTATGTACAAATCGCTGGAGTGATGCATTACCGGCGAACAAGCTAACAGTAACCCGAACTAAGTTTAGCCAGCTAGCTGAAAGTTAGCTACTCTACATGGTTGCTTGTAACTTCAGCTGATAAAGTAATTTATGAACAGTACTATACGTAATATGACGGAGCCAATGGTCCAAATGAAACACAGATAGTAACGTTATTCTAAATATGACTGTTATTCATTTTCCAGCATTCTGTCAACATGATGACGTTCAGTCTGGTGTTTGTCACTGTTTTGGTCGATGCCAAGGTGATTTCTGAAATTTTCTGAAAGTTACATACAGATTAAACAAGGGCATTGTAGTTTCTTCATACCAGTCCTCTATACACTATCGTGCTGCCATAAATACTTACGAGAAGATTAATTGTGTATTCCGCCGCGGCTGAAAGTAGTCCCAAAAAACTTTACTATTTAGTCCTGTTTGAGTAATGTTTCCTTCAAACTACAGTGACGACCTGTTTCAGGAAATTACTGGGCCTTATTAAAAAAACTCAAGCAATGTTTTTTAAAAATTTACATGACTTCAGGGACGGACTACCAGGCTTCTACGAAAAATAAATAACTAGAGAATACAGAATAAAGCCAGCCTTATCTTTCAGGGAAGAAATATGTAACTGTTAAAAGTACTTCCTTTGCAAAGCATGAAAAACTTGCAGTAGCAGTTTGCACAGAAAGTGGGTTTGGAAAACAGACAGCATGAAGTTACCATTCACAGGCTTCAGATAAAAACAGACAAATTGTGAAGAGAAATGAGAAGTTATTTGAACAGAACTCGTCCCGAAGCCACCTCAACCATGGCAAAAAGTGAATCAAATGAATTAAACACCGTGAACAAGTAGTGCCAACATTAATACACCAATAAAACCACTAAAAAAACAGTAAAGAGCATGAAGGCGGAAACAGGGTGAAGGTGGAAAAGAACAGATGGGTAAAGGCGTTGCCGATGAGGTCCTTGAAGTCGGGGGTCAAAGTTCAGATTGTATGAGCAGAGAAGCAGCACCTGTGAAGAAGGCATGAGCAGAGCGGAGCAGCTGAGAGCGACGCGATCCGCAGCGGAGGACGCCGAGTCAAGACGATCGACGACAACAGACGACAGACACAAGTGCCCGTTTCTTGTTTGTCTCGTTAGAATCATTAATGCATTAATATCTGTCTGTTTGCATCCTTAGTGTTTTCGTCCCGAGACAGCGACGTCCGGATGTGCTGAGTCGCAAAAGTTTTCTACTGCGTTAGAGACCAAAATTAATCTTTAGTATGAAAAACAGAGTTTGTTTTTGACCGATGCCACGTTGCACCTCTTGAAGGTTTGGACTTCCGACCCTCTCCTCAGTCTGGGTGAGAGTCTACTTTGCAAACCTCAAGTGCCCTTTGTCTTTTTTTTCGTGAAGTTCAGGGTCAGAGAGGCTCAAAGTTTAAATCCACTGCTTAAATTTTTTTCTTTTCTTCAGGTGGCCATCAGCTGACAGTTCCCACCAAAACAAACTCAGTCTGGTTCACAGCTGCAGACCTGGGATCAGAAGTGCTTAAATATCTTTACGGTTTATCCATTTTAGGTACCAGATGGGTGGAGTTTTCCATACAGATTGTCTGGTAGAGGGTCGAGAGGAATCCCAATATTCAATTTATATCACATCTCAAACTATTTTAGATACCTACAGGCAGTTATGCCCATCCATCTGGACCACTGAGCACTTTAAAACAAATGCTAGTTATTCAAGGTTCCTGAAGATTCAGATTTATTTTCAAATTTTAATTTACGTTGATGGCTTTCATATAATTTCTACTAAGGGACACCAAGTAGGCCATATTAGAGGCCATACACATGGCAGGTGTGCTCAAAAGCCAGAGTGATGCCTTCATGGAGCCCAAGCTTTCCCAAACACCTATTTTTCAAGGCGCAATAGCCACACTCTGAGATAAAAAGAGTTTAACTTTTGAAAGGCAGCAGCACGCACCGCATGTCATGTGACAAGGACGGACCAACCTGTTATGTAAATATCAGTCTGTGATAAATATGGAGGAGAAGTTGATGGTTTTAGTGCAGAGAGAACATTTTAGGTGTAATAGAGACAAGAGACAATGGCTGGAGGAAGATCAGCTCTGCACTCAGGACTTTTGGTAAATAGGCTGTGATACGGTGCTTGTTATGGTCGCTTAGCAACCTCAGACACAACCTACCTCTGCGCTCTGTACAGAGTTGGCTCAACAGTAGCACCCAGCGCCTGACCTCTCTCTTTCCAGGCGATCAAAGTCACACCATGTCTACAGGCCCTTAAAACATAGGCGTAGTTTTTGCACAACAGAAATCTGCATAAATAACTTAGATGCTCAGAATTTAAAATCATAGTAAACATGTAGTTGTACAGTTTTCTTCTTCGACCCATTTCTAGATCTGTGCAGGAACCCTGATGAGCACTTCTTTACCCAGATCTGCAGCACACTGTTGTTTCACAGCACCAGTTGCTAAAACTTGGGCTGGTAAAGGGCGACACGTCCACTGAGGCAGCCCGAGGCCAGCTGGCAGTGCGTTGGGGAGAACTTGGTGGTGAGCACCACGTCGCTGTGTGAGTAGATGGAGCGGATCTCCCTGAGGCAGCTGGTCTGGACGGGCAGGCAGTCGGCCAACTCGCCGCAGCTCTCATCGAAGGCCAGCAGGCGGACACCGTAGCCATACGGGGAGCAGATGAGTCGTCCGTCCGGGCTGAAGCAAAGCTCTTTGATGTAGCCCCTGCCCACGTTGGCCTCCTCGATGTAGTGGGTGAGGCGGAGGGAGCAGCGGGGGGACACCAGCGGGCGGGTGGGCGCTCCTTCCTGGAACTCGTACACACACGTCCACTGCAGAGAAGATGGAGACACAGGGTTAGATGAAGTCACTTACTGGAGGCTGAAACTATCAATCATGTTGGTGTCGTCACTAAAGAGACACCTGACGTTGGTCCGTGACCCACAGTGACATCAACCAAACATTAGTGGCTTTCTGCTTGTGATGAGACAACTCACAAACTGCACTGGAGGCAAACTCTAAATAAATGGTATTGTTTTTAAAAACGTCTGGTCTCATATTTTGTTCACAGTGGCGGTGTTGTTGATGGTTTTTGGACCCACAGGGACGATCTGAGTGGGTCCCCAGTAAAAATTCTGTTTTTGACGAACTAGTGTCAAAGTTTGATGTTTTCTGGTTCTAATTACAGTTGTTCACGTATGTTGAAAATGTATCTGAAAGTTAAATAAAATCCCAAATCTGAAAACTTTATTTACAAAACCACAGACTGTATATGTATCTTTGTGTACAGTCTATTAAGGGTGGGGGAAAATAATTGATACAGCCAAGTATCAATATACATTATTAACTTTTGCAAATACACATTTTAATACAACTTTTGGTCCTAGAACGATTAAATCAGTTGCTTTTTCAGTCCACTAGATGGTGCTGGTGTTTTTTCCCCTGGTGAGGTCAGCGGAGGTCTCAGTCTGCAGCATTTGGCAGGAAGTTCATCAAAACAAAGATGGAGGCACCGGGAAAACGTCTGGACTTATTTTGGATCTTTTAACACAGAAGGAAAGGAGGACTTGGATATGACACTTGTGATTTACAAGCAGTGTCATATGAGAGTAAAATACTGTGGGAATACTACAAACATGAGAGATGATACATCCAGAGATAGCATTAGCCGCTGACGGCCAAGCTAACGCTTAACCCGTTCAGCCTAAAAGTCAACCAACACTGGACACACTTAGCTCGACACAACTACCATCCAACTGTGTGAGAGCCAAGAAAATAACACAGTCCCTCACCTACTTCCTGTGCAAAGATCTGCGTCCATACAGCGCTGTTGAAACCAAGGCTTTTGTTACATGCTAATAACACGTGAACCCAGGTGTGTAACTCCTCAGAGACCTCCTCCTCAGAATAGTTGAGAAACTAGTCATTAGATTAATCGACAAATCAAAAAAGAATTGCTACATCATACTAAAAAAAATAACTTACGTGCAGCCCTAATAAAAACCTGTTTTTATACCAACCAAAATTGTAATAATCTTTACTTTTCTTTTATTAAACTCTTCCGGATTTAAAAGATAATAATTTTACTGTGTATTTTATCAAGGCAAAGTTTTTAAATGGCTGCTTGTGTTTAGACGATTGTGAACTTTTATTTCTTTTCTTAAAAAAACAATGAGAGCTTTGTAATAAGACATGATTATAGAAGGTATTTTGGAAAGTATAATTGTGGTATCTGTACCAGAGCACGAGTACTGCAAGTATAAAAATACACTGTGCAGTCAGAGTGCAGTTATAGTCTAAGTGATGACGATGATGCAGATCTTACAGCGCTCCAGCAAAGGTGATAAATTACCTCACTGATCAAGAAGCCTTAAAGATATTTGACTTGGCTTCAGATCTTTAAAACATGAGGATGGAGACATGCAGTGAGTCACAATAAACTAAATTTAAGATCATATCCATAAACAAGCTCAGAGATGAGAGGTGTCTCTCACCTCCTGGTCGTCCATGTTGCTGGAGCATCTGATGAGCGTGGCCCAGCCTTTCGGATGGAGCTGCAGAGAGGTGATGCAGTTCCCTCGGTCTCTCTCTCCGGGGATCTCTGGAGTCAAAACCTCTAGACTGTTTCTGGGAGAAAGACCTGCGAGAGCAGAGGTGAGAGATTACATTACAGTCTTCATCTTAATTACTCTGGCAGAACCTCAAATGACATCTGTTATCGCTTTCATACACTGATCGCCTCTGACCTTCACGAGGAGGGTGGATCTTGCTGGAGTCGTTTCCCTGGCGAGGAGTTCCAGCTGACCTGGACGCTGACGTGCCTCCATCTGCAGAATCACAACAGGTTCAAAAGTCACTCTCTGTAGTCTGTAATATAACAGTAATGTCCTTGTCACTATTAGTCAGCAAGATATACTCATCATAAATAACCAGGGCCATAATTCATTTGTGCAGGGGCTACAGATTCTACGTATTACATTTTCAGTTTTGCATGGAGGTCAAGTACGGTGCCTGCGGAGTGGCAGACCAGGGTGGTGGTTCCTACTTCAAAAAGTGGACTGGAGAATGTGCTCCAGTTATCGGGGTATCACACTGCTCAGCCTCCGTAGGAAAGTCAAATTCAAACCTCAGACTCAGGAGGAGCAATGTGGATTCCATCTTGGTCATAGAACAGCGAAACACCTCTTTACTCTCACAGGGCTGCGGGAGGGGTCATGGCAGTTTGCCCATCCAGTCTGCATCTGTTTTGTGGACTTGGAGAGGCTAACGACTACGTCCCTTGGCGAGTCCTGTGAAGGCACTGCGGGAACATGGGATACCAAGGTCGTTGCTACAAGCCATCCTGTCCTTTTATGAGCAAACTGAGAGTTGTGTCCGCATACTTGGTGTAAAGTCAAATACGTTGTCAGTGGGTGTTGGCGTGCTCCAGGACTGTCCCTTGTCTCTGATCCTGTTTGTGATTTTCATGGACAGGATCTCGAGGTGCAGCCGGGGGAGGAAGGGGTCTGGTTTGGGGACCTCAGAATTGCATCTCTGCTCTTTGCAGATGATGTGGTTCTGTTGGCTTCATCACACCGTGACCTCCAGCATGATCTGGGACGGTTTGCAGCTGAGTGTGAAGCAGTCGACAGGCCATGGTTCTCTATTGGAAACCGGTGGACTGCCACTCCTGGGTTGGGAGTGAGTTACTGCCTCAAGTGAAGGAGTTCTAGTGTTTCAGTGTCTTGTTCATGTGTGAGGGTAGTATGGAGCGTGGATGAAAATGGATTGATGGCTTGGTGCTGCATCTGCAGTGATACGGGTGCTGTGCCGGAAGGAGAAACTTTTGATCTATTGGTCCATCTATGTCCCAACCCTCACCTATGGTCATGAGTTTTGGGTAATAGCTGAAAGAATGAGATTGTAGATACAAGCGACCGAAATGAGTTTCCCCGTGGGGTGTCTGGGCTTAGCCTTAGAGAAAGGAGGAGGAGTCAGACATCTGGAGGGAGCTCGGAGTAGAGCCGCTGCTCCTTCACAAAGAAAGGGGTCAGTTGAGGTGGTTCAACATCTGATCAGGATCCTCGTGGGTGCCTCCCATTAGAGAGGCATGTCCCACTGGTAGGAGGCCCTGGGGTGGATCCATAACACGCTGGAGGGATTATATATCTCGTCTGGCCTGGGAACACCTCGGGGTCCCCCAAAAGGAGCTGGAAAGCGTCACTTGGCAGAGGGACATCTTTAGTGCTTTGCTCAGCCTGCAGCCCCCACAACCCGGCCCGGCTCAACATCAGAAGAGATGAAGAAGTAATCTGTACTACAACAGTTTTTACCTGATGAAGAACAAAAGCTCAATTACAGGAGCATCAAAATTGTTGCTTAATATGATGGATTATTGCAACTGCTTTGGCAATAAATCGGTATAAGCTTCCCAGTAAGGAATTGCCTCAGTGGAAATAATTAAAATAAAAAAACCCAGATAATATGGAGAAGGAAAAACCATGAAAAAATTGTGAGAACAAAAAAATGGATAAAAACTGGGTGGAATTATTGTATGAAAAATGGACAGATATTTTTTTTAGTGTTTAATACTGAGGCTGTAATCTAACCTGAGCTGAGGGGCGTCCGTCGTGCTCGCAGCATGCGGTAGCTGCCCACCTCGAGGGACTGGGTGAGGTCCAAGTCGTGGAGGATGAGCAGATACCCTGAGGAAGTGGAGATGAGCATTTTGGAACAGTCGGGCGTCAGACGCATCCTCATCAGGTAACGAGTGTGGAAGAACTTTTTGTGCGGGCAGCCGTCCTCTGTAAACCTGCACGGTAAGGACAGTTAACAACACTTAAAGCAGCAGATTAGATAATGTGAAAATACCTGGGGGCCAGCTGCTTCTCACTTAATACAGGTTATTAAAAAATAACATACACATGACACAAATGCAACAGTTTCATCTTTAAGTAGTAAAGTATTTAACTTTGCATTGCTCCTGAAGGCAGCAGCCCCCACCTCTGACTTCATGCTTTGCTGTGCCCACGTCTGCTACCTTACAGGAAATATCTGGTGTACGGTAACTGTTTGTTTGCTTGTTTACTGTCTGTTTATGCCATCATGAGGTGCTTCATCATGCTCAAGTCACCAATATCATCTGAGTAATATATTATATTTTGAGAGACAAGCCACCCTGGACAGGTCACCAGACTATCACAGGACTGACACACAGAGACAGACAACCATTCACACTCACATTCACACCTACGGACAATTTGGAGTCACCAATTAACCTGCATGTCTTTGGACTGTGGGAGGAAACAAAGCGTTGTACATGGGCGTCTCTCTCTCTCTCTCTCACGCACACACGCACACACCTGTTAGTGTCCCACGTGATGACGTTTCCGTCGAAGCCAGATGTGACAAGGAGCCGAGTGTTGGTGTCGTACTCGATGTTCTTCACCCAGCTGGCGTGGCCGTGCAATGAGCACACCTTTGAATTCAGCTTACGGAGATCCCATAATGCAATGGTGGTGTCGTCAGAGCAGGTGGCAAACAAACGATTGTCCAAAAACCTGCAGGAGACAGACAGTCAGGGGAAAAACTTAATCCAGCATTCTCTGCAGACATGAATCAAGACAGCAGCTACTTTTTACTGGTCTCTTCATAATATCCTGATCAGGAGCTTCATCTGACGATGATGTAAGCATCATGTTGCTGCTCTGAAGCTTTTTATGTGTCACTGCTTTGAGCTCTCTTGTTTCCTGTCTTCAGTTTGAGATGCGGGATGCTGTGTGCTTCAAAAAACAACTCTGGATGATTTAAATTAGGAAAACGGCACCTTATGTTGTTGACGCAGTCCTCGTGGGCCTCCGTCAGGGTTTTGATATGTCTGGATGAGATGGGATCAAACAGCAGGACCTCAGTCTGCTCGCAGGCCACAGTCAGCACAGACCTGAGCAGAACAGACAAATCAGACTCGTGAGGAAGGAAGAGTTGATCTCTTTGGCTAGTTTATAAAAGAATATCTGCTTTTCAACACACAAACAGCTCCAACAGTGACCACAAGAATTAAATATCTAAAAATGTTGTAGAAATATAAACAGGAAAATATCACAGCATCTACACAAGGGTATCACTTTGTGATGAAAACAGGTGGAGACAAAACGGCCCAGATGGAAAAAAAATGTTTAAGTGATGTCATGTGGTGATCGGTATGAGGTCAGGGTAGGTTGAAAAAAAAAAATGGTGCATCAAAAGAACATAGCCTCGGCTACTACCAAGGATGCAAGTTTAGTTTCAACACTGGAGGGGCCTCATATTAAGCAGGGGGTCTGCGGGTCGTCCCCTGTGTCACCGGCCAAGGGGGACTGGTAGAATTTTACCTACTAAAATAATATTTTGCCTTTTGTGTCACATAAACATTTGTTTCAGTACGGGTCATTGTGATAATAAGGTATTATGTTGAATACAAACTTAAGGTCAAGGCAAGAGCTAAATTTGAAGCTAAATGCTGCCGACTGCTGTCGTCCACTTTCCAGGTGCAGCGCAGGTCATCTATAACGAGCCTAATAACAGGAGAGAAGCAGCAGAGCATCGTGCAGGTAGATGACGCCAAAACACAGTTTAGACTAGTTGCATAAAGTAAAAAATTAAAGGTGCATTGCAGACTAAAAAGTGAATACATTTTAGGAAAATGGAAAAACAGCATGTGCTCCTCGTAGCTGCTGATGACATGCGCCAGCCAGTGCTTTGCCTTTGGCTGCCAAGTTCAACTGCCCAAAAGATAATTTTTTGACTTTGTTGCCTTTATTAGATGGAAACTCAAGTGCAGAATGGCAACTGCTCCACCAGGTGAGCCAGTGGGCACCCCTAATAACAAACATTTACCTGCCAGTGTGGCGGATAGCCCTGAGATTTACTTGCCTGACAGAAAATCTACCTGAATTTGGGACGTGATGGGTTTTAATTTCAGACCCAGGTCGTCCCCTCAGAAAAGTCTGAGCACCAAACAAAATGAAAACATAATGGAATATAATGCAGTGAGGCTCTCAGGCAGTCTGTATCGCTTTCAAATATGTATTCTTCTGTAGATCAACTTTTCTTATTAAATGTTTTTCCTTGCTGAGTCAACACACATGTAGGCATCATTTACGCTTCAGTCCTCTTTTGTTTGGGAACGTACCCTTGTTAAAATGTGCATGTGGCTCCTATTCATGTCAATGACACATTCATTAATTTTGATAAATCGATAACATGACAGGCCCCATGATGTAGAGCCTGAGATGTTTTCTACAACAACACTTCATTGTGCAGGGTGAGTGTGCGTCAAGTGCTGCTGTAACAATGAGCCCACAAACAAAGTCGACCCAGACTGGACACAGCTTGACCTGGTTTCACTGCAGGATTAACATCCTACATCTGCTGTCTGCTCACTCAGAGGCTTAAAGCCTGCGTGGAGTCAGTGCATGTGCTAACTGTCAGTTTACACATGCACAGGTTTTGTTTCCGGAAATTCAAGAACTTCAAGCTGTCATGACAGTTTCTAATTAAATCCTTACAACTTTAACACCAATAACTGGCTTCACTGCATGAAGTGATCCCTGGATGTAAGGGACTGTTCTTTACTTATGCAAGGAGGGGTGGTGCAAAAAGGGGGAGGCATGTGAAATAATTTTCTAAGCACTGGGGAGGGACTTTTTTTATTTTGGCTTAGGGGAGGAGCACACAAATTTTAATGGATATATTCTGTATGTATTTTACCGCCAAATTTTAAGACATTTTTCTTTTAAAATCACCAAAATGACTCCAAAAGTTTGGACACACCTTCTCATTCAATGCGTTTTCTTTATTTTCATGACTATTTACATTGTAGATTCTCACTGAAGGCATCAAAACTATGAATGAACACATGTGGAGTTATGTACTTAACAAAAAAAGGTGAAATAACTGAAAACATGTTTTATATTCTAGTTTCTTCAAAATAGCCACCCTTTGCTCTGATTACTGCTTTGCACACTCTTGGCATTCTCTCCATGAGCTTCAAGAGGTAGTCACCTGAAATGGTTTCCACTTCACAGGTGTGCCTTATCAGGGTTAATTAGTGGAATTTCTTGCTTTATCAATGGGGTTGGGACCATCAGTTGTGCTGTGCAGAAGTCAGGTTAATACACAGCCGACAGCCCTATTGGACAACTGTTAAAATTCATATTATGGCAAGAACCAATCAGCTAACTAAAGAAAAACGAGTGGCCATCATTACTTTAAGAAATGAAGGTCAGTCAGTCCGGGAAATTGCAAAAACTTTAAATGTGTCCCCAAGTGGAGTCGCAAAAACCATCAAGCGCTACAACGAAACTGGCACACATGAGGACCGACCCAGGAAAGGAAGACCAAGAGTCACCTCTGCTTCTGAGGATAAGTTCATCCGAGTCACCAGCCTCAGAAATGGCAAGTTAACAGCAGCTCAGATCAGAGAGCAGATGAATGCCACACAGAGTTCTAGCAGACCCATCTCTAGAACAACTGTTAGAGGAGACTGCGCGAATCAGGCCTTCATGGTCAAATAGCTGCTAGGAAACCACTGCTAAGGAGAGGCAACAAGCAGAAGAGATTTGTTTGGGCCAAGAAACACAAGGAATGGACATTAGACCAGTGGAAATCTGTGCTTTGGTCTGATGAGTCCAAATTTGAGATCTTTGGTTCCAACCGCCGTGTCTTTGTGAGACGCAGAAAAGGTGAACGGATGGATTCCACATGCCTGGTTCCCACTGTGAAGCATGGAGGAGGAGGTGTGTTGGTGTGGGGGTGTTTTGCTGGTGACACTGTTGGGGATTTATTCAAAATTGAAGGCACACTGAACCAGCATGGCTACCACAGCATCCTGCAGCGACATGCCATCCCATCCGGTTTGCGTTTAGTTGGACGATCATTTATTTTTCAACAGGACAATGACCCCAAACACACCTCCAGGCTGTGTAAGGGCTATTTGACCAAGAAGGAGAGTGATGGAGTGCTGCGGCAGATGACCTGGCCTCCACAGTCACCGGACCTGAACCCAATCGAGATGGTTTGGGGTGAGCTGGACCGCAGAGTGAAGGCAAAGGGGCCAACAAGTGCTAAACACCTCTGGGAACTCCTTCAAGACTGTTGGAAAACCATTTCAGGTGACTACCTCTTGAAGCTCATGGAGAGAATGCCAAGAGTGTGCAAAGCAGTAATCAGAGCAAAGGGTGGCTATTTTGAAGAAACTAGAATATAAAACATGTTTTCAGTTATTTCACCTTTTTTTGTTAAGTACATAACTCCACATGTGTTCATTCATAGTTTTGATGCCTTCAGTGAGAATCTACAATGTAAATAGTCATGAAAATAAAGAAAACGCATTGAATGAGAAAGTGTGTCCAAACTTCTGGCCTGTACTGTATAACAGCCAGAAAATGTAAAAACAGAAATTAGAAACTGGACACATCACGTCAGCAAATAGAGAAAACAGTGACGTCCAGGAGCTTCTTACCCTCCGAGCAGAGGACGAGATCAGCCTCAAATTAACAGTGATGGTAAATGATTGTTATTGACACGTGATGTCATTGTTATTGTTTATAAAGAGCTGCTGACGCGTATTTTATATGTCACACTCGAGGCCGACGCTGTTGTGTTACAGGTCACGTCCGCCATCATGTTGTCTAAAGTTACACACTGAAACAACATGATGCCACCGTCGCTTGGTTCTGTGTACAAATGCAAAACAGTGATAAAGAAGGGACTTCATAGTGGCTCTATTTCTAAAGAAAACATGCCGCAATGCTTTCTTTAAAAATCCCTAAAATTACACCATTTTCACAGTTTGAAACTGTAAATTAGAAATTAATGTTGGATTTTCAAATTTCCGACGGTCCTTGGACACATCATGTGTGAGGAACACTTCCATCAATTAAAAAAAATAAACTGTTTGCACCAATGGGCTGTTATTTATCAGAGGACGGGGTGGCTTGGGTGTGACTTCAATTTTTGCTCCAAATATTTTCCCCTTGACCCTCCCTGAGTGACTGGAGGAAAATCTATGAACCTCCCTCCACCATAAATGAGTTATTAGATTTTAAAACCTACCCTTTGGTGTTTGAAAGGTAAAAGTTGAGGATGAAATCCTGGAGCTGAAAAAAAGCCTCAGTTCTTCCACTCTTGTCGTGCAAACCTTTATTTTAGGCCAAATTTTAAGTAAAATTTTAAATATCTTAAGCTCACATTTGTTTGTTTTTTTCCTGACAGAAGCATTCGCTCCGCATGTTGTGTCTCAGGACCGTCGCAAATTTGAAAATCCAACAATAATTTCTGTTTCTACAGTTTCCAGCTGATAATTGGTATCATATTGCCGCTTTTTAAAAAACACGTATTTTTTCAAAAATAAATACAAAATACAACCATTTACCGTTGTATGCCCCTCCCTTAATACAAAATAGAACACACAAGTCCCTTCCCAGGGCTTAAAATATTATATGACATGCCGCTCCTGTTTTGCACCACCCCCTTCTCTCTTATAAATAACAAACAGTCCCTAACTAAGTGAAAAACTGAGGCTTTTTCAACTCCAGGATTTCACCTACAACTTTTACCTTTCAAACATCAGAGGGGGAGTTTTAAAAATCTAAAATCTCGAGGGGTCATGGATTTTCCTCCAGTCACTCAGGGAGGGTCAAGGAAAAATATCTGTAGCCTCGGGGAGGGTAGAACAAATAAAGTCTCACTTCTGCCACCCTCCTCCTCTGATAGTAAAGAACAGTCCCTTAGGACTCCAGACAGATGAATGGGGATGGATCTGATGATGCAATTCAAGCACTTTCCAGGCAGTTCACCCTTCAGAGCACTGTTTCACATTTTAAATACCCTCCAGGACAGTGTGAACCCTGTGAACATGACCTCTGGGTGAAAGGCCTGACACAGAGGAGCTGTCTTACCCGTCCGGGGAGTACTCCAGGTTGAACACCGCTCCGTGGGTCTGAGTGCTCAGGTTGACAGACTCTGCAGCCGGGTTCATGGAGCAGTACAGACTGGTCATTGTCCTGAAGTTCTCCCGGGCTGGGTCCACAAACACTCCCCGTCTTATAGTCCTGCTCTGCAGCCATGAAAACAGACTGTTCCCCCTGCGGCTGTCGGCGCTGGAGCCCTCGCCGCTCCCTGCCTGCGGCGCGGCGGCCGGTTCGCAGCAGGGCTCTCGCTCCTCCGACCTCGCGCTGCGCTCCGGCCTGCTCCCGCCGCTCCCCGGCGGTGACGGAGAAACCCTCGGAGCGATGTCATCCTCCACGTCCGAGTCGTCGATGTCGGGGTCCTCCTCTTTGTCGGAGGCGCTGCCGCTGTTGGGCCTGTCCTGCGACTCGTCTGCGTCCTCGCTGTCGCTCTGGTGCTCCGAGCTCATTGTCGCTCCTCCAGCGGCCACACAGCCGTCTGTGTGTCGGGCCGCGGCGTCTCGGCTCTGCGGCGAAAGGCTGCCTGACTCCGGTCACCTACCGAGCATGAACCGTGCCTCCCTTCAGCCGTTTATGACGCCATGGCGGTGGGTTTTAACTGCACAGGTGACGTTACACAAATTATATTTTGTCAGACTTAGCAGCTCTTCGTCCGCGCGCGTCAACACAAATACGGTTAGCTTAAATGCTACCGGAAAAGAACCGATGTAGCCTTCAAAATAAACGTATTAATTATTTTTGTTTTTACATGTGAGTCTTAAATAAAAACTAAGCACAATACATTTTTGCTTATTCATTTTCAATTACATTATTATTTATTTGTTGCCGCTTTTAGAATTAAATTACGTATCAGAAAATCAATTTTCATCAATACATATTTTAAGCTGAAGCGTCCCGACGGAAGTTTCCTGTCTTTATTCTCAGTTTCTTGACGGTTTCCTTCTCACCAAAACAAATGCAAAATAAAAAGAAATGACGTATTTCCGCTTCCTTGTCTACTCTGGCGCATTAGTAGGTTGGTTGCTGCCATCTGCTGGAAAAACACGATGATATTTAATGTAGTACCTGATGACGTCTTCTGTTTTTATTGTAAATGCACAGAGGAAGTATGGCAACATTCACACTCATTAAAGGTCCATATTCTGCTCATGTTCAGGTTCATACTTGTATTTTCTTATATTTTTCTAGGAGAACATGTTCACATGCTTCAACCCTTTGAAACCTGGAGTTACATCACTTTTTGTGCTGCTTTCAGACACCTTTCTCAAATATTCAAACCTTTGAACTTTGAGCAAAATTCTTTCTTTCTTTCTTTCTTTCTTTCTCTCAGTCAAAAACAACAAGAAACGACAAAGAAGAAATTGGAAAGAAATTGGCAAAAAGAGAGATTTTAAAAATGATTGAAAAAAAGATAATATTTATAATTACATTTTAAAGTTATCTTACAGAATTATTATAATTTTAAGTACTCTTTCCAAGTCATTTCCTTGTTTGTTTTAACGTCCCTTCTTTTTTTTAACTTGTTCTTTTTTAAATTTTCTCTTTTTGCTTATTTCTTGCTGATATTTTGGGTCATTTTTTCTTTCATTGCTCATTCCCTTCTCCTCGTGTTTGTAAAAGAAATCAAGCCGATTTCAAAGGTTTCAAAGGGTTAGAAAAGATTTTTTCTCATATCGTCTCCATGAATATAGCTGTAATCACCCTCAGTCTGAAGTGCTCTGTTTTTCTATCTTTAAAGGCCATTTCACTAGGAGTTACATATACAAATACGATTCTACTTCTCATTTGAAATTTGTCCAAAAATAAACCGTTTACGCAACAAGACTGAAAAACAGAGGCTTTTTCAACTCCAGGATTTCATCCTCAACTTTTATCTTTCAAACATCAAAGGTTACGTTTTAAAAATCTAATAAGTCATTTATGGTGGAGGCAGGGTCATGGAATTTCCTCCAGTCACTCAGGGAGGGTCAAGGAAAAATATCAGGAGCTTCTGGGGGGGTCAATATAAAAAACAAAAACAAAATCAAAGCCCAGCCGCTCCCCTCCTCTGATAAACCGAGATTAGTCCCTTATATAAACACGTCAAGTCATAATTTCTTATTGAGTCTGTTGGTGGTCCGGATTATAAAGACCTGCCTGAGTAAGCAGGTTGATGAAGCTGTTTGTTTGACTCATGTTTTTTCTCGGCACTTGAAGAATAATGATGACAGACACTCTGACTGTACAGTCAAATCAGTGTTGACAAGCCGTGACAGTATGGAGCTGTAAGATGAAGCAGCTGCTGCCAGGTTGTTGCACAAACAGCATGCGGCCCGGAGGCGCTTTCACATGAATGTGAGACAAAATTACAGTTTGTGTTGTGGTAGCCTGAATGTTGTTTGCAAGCCTCGACACTGTGCCCTGGTTTATGTATGTGTGTGTGAGTGCTTGGGAGCGTGCGCCCTCCCGAGGTAATTGTGCGTATTCCTCCGCCAACTTCTCTGCGGTGCAGAAAACCACAGCGCGCGCGGCGGCGAGCAAAATAAAAACAATCCTAATAAACTTAACGAACCATCAAACACGTGTGTTTAGTTAATGTGAGGCAGAGCTGGCAGAGCAGGTGGCGAGACACGCGGAGGGCAAATGAGGCAGTGACTGGCTGCTGGGGCGCACGTTCAGCTACATCCTTTCGTGCACGCGTAACAAACGCATCCACGTGCACGCGCGCACACTTCCTCTCTGGCTCATACATAAAGGAGAGCAAACAGCTGAACTCTTTCGGGGGCAGACGGCAAAAATGACAGGTATGTGGGATGCCGCGCTCCATCCAAGCGGAGCCCGCTGCGCGCTTTTACGCACGGTGGCACGTCCGAGCTCATCCAAAACGACCCCGAGCCTTCCTGAGTTTATCCTGATCCTATTAGTGATGTTGCTCGTCCCGGTCCAGCCAGCATCAGCTCATCCTCAGTGTCTGGACTTCGCGCCACCTTTCAAACCTTTATGGCACCTGGAGTTTTGTACGCAGTACGAAGACTTTGGCTGCTGCGACCAGAAGACAGACAACATGATAGCGGAGAGATACTGGGACATTATTGACCAGCTGGAAACGGCGGGTCATGAGCTCTGTGCAGACATGTTGAAGGAAATCATGTGTCAGGTAAATATGTTTTATTGTCTTGTGTGATTTTTAGGGTTCTGGTTATTTCACAGAATAAAAAAACTCCTCAGTGTGATGATAAAAGTTTTTAACTCTATTAACGTTTGAATTATTTTCAGTTTCATCTCATTAAAGCCATGAGCCAGATCTATTTATAAAGAGATCAAAGTTTAGGCATCACCCAACTTTGATTTTATTTTGCTATAATTTTAGCTGAGTGCTTCGGTGCCCTTTTTTGAAAACCAGAATATGTCTTTGTTACACATGTTTCCACCAAACACTGGTATGGTTCCTTTAGAAATGGTACATAACCTATACAGAAGTACCTAACCCTTAGTTTTGTTTTGCTTTTCCACCATACACAGTACTCTTAAAGGGATAGGCTACAGTAGAAGTCAGCCCCTCAGTTTGAAGAAGCAGGCTGGAGCAATGTACTGCTGTGGACGGGGTCAGCAACAGAACTTATTTTAGACATGTCAGTTCTCAGTCATCCAGGTCATGGTAATCATAAGTGCCTACGATACAGCACTTATGATTATTTTAGACATCAATAAAAGTTGCACCTAAAAAAAAAAAACAGTATTAGTTTAAGTGTAGGCTCTATCCAGATCTCGCTGTATTTCCTTTTTACTGGCGATGCAGAGAAGCATCTGCATCTTGTTGATTGTCCACGGACAACCCAGTCTAACTCCAGAGTTGTCAAAATCCAGCACTCGGTCAGTGACTTGCGGCATCAGACATCAACAAAAAAGCCGGCCTTTAATGTCTAAATGATACATGACTGCTTGCCATTATGGTTTGATGGTGCCCGACAGCATCAGTAAGAAACACGGCGGGACAAGAATGAAAGTTAAGGCAGCGAAAGTTCGAGTAGTGCGGGTTGGAGAGGTGGTGGATGGGTCCAACAACCACCAACCTTCACATAGGAGGCCGGTGTTCACTTCCTGTAAGATTGTGAAGCCAAACCCTGTTCTTTTTTCCTAAACCCAACCACATGTGTGTGTGTTGAAGGAAAAAAAAAACATCAGTTGGTGGTGTTGTACTGACTTGGTGCTTTTATTTTGAAAGAGACTGTATCAAACTGTACATTTCCTGTGAAAACAGAAGTGTATTTTGAAAACAGACAATGCATGTAACAGGCTGAAGTTGACACGGCGTCCCAGAACGTCAACAACCAACACACCCAGGGTACCTTGGACGTCGTATGTGGACGTGGAAAGTCCATGACCAAACGGAGTTTCTGTCACAATTGATGGAATATTTTAAAATAGCAGGTTTGTGCACTGAGTCCATGTTAAGCAAGAGTGACGGTTCTCACGTGACCAATCACTGGACTGCAGTGTTCGTAGCTCCACCTTTTAGTATCAGATCAATGTACTGAGTATCTCAACAGATGCTGAAAACATGCTGGGACAATGGAACAGTTCTGTCGCTACCATCCAGAATTTTTGACAATGGAAATGTGAAAACAACTGGTCTCACGTGTAACAAACTGAACCAGGCTGTTCTCATAGTGTGTTCCTAGGTTTTCTTACGAAGAAGTAGTGCATCCAAATTTGTATGTATCCGTCATATTTTGAAAGGCTGTGAGCACATGACCAATGAGCTGATGGGAGTACAAATGGAAGCAGTCCTGTATAGAGACAGTTGGGGTTGGTGGATGGGTCACAAAATTCCAGACTTTCTTCTGGGACGTTCCCCCGGAGTCGCGTGTTCAGAACCATGTGAACTTTCATTAATTTTAAGTTATATCCTCACTATGTCTCTTTTCCTAAACCTAACCTCCGTAACTTTGCATTAATTACGTAACTTTACATTAAGGACGTAATGTCATTTTTGGGGCAATAATTCGCAGGATATCATATCATATGATCTAATGTCAGTCTTAGAACGGTCAAATCACTCCAGTCAGCCAAAATGTCCCCTTAATTTCCCCTGCTGTCCTAACAGTGCCCTGAAATGTCTCTGTGATAATCTACACACTGTAGTGTCTCATGTTTTATCCATCCAGGAGTGCTCTCCATATGCCGCCCACCTCTATGATGCTGAGGACCCGTACACACCTGTCAGAGAGCTACCTGGCCTTTGCTTTGGCTACTGCTCCGAGTTTCATGGCAAATGTCGCCACGTGGTTAAATATTTAACAGAGAACCAGCTGCTGCGAGACACCTCTGAGCGAGATGTGGCCACGTTCTGCAGCGTGGTCGACCTGTCCGACCAGGACTACTGCTACCCCAACGTTCTGAAGAATTCTGACCTAAACAGTAACCTGGGACAGGTGTTGGAGGACCCCAGAGGGTGTCTCCAGGTGTGCCTGACAGAGGTGGCGAACAACCTCAGGAACCCCGTGTTGATGCTTCACAGCGGCGACGGCACACATCGCATGTTCATCGCCGAGCAGGTGGGCTTCGTGTGGGTTTACCTGCGTGACGGCAGCCGACTGGAGCAACCCTTCCTGGACATGAGCGGGGAGGTGATGACCACACCCTGGCTGGGGGATGAGAGGGGCTTTCTGGGTATGGCCTTCCACCCACAGTACCGGGACAACGGACGCTTCTTCATCTACTATTCGATCCAGGTCAACAGCATGCTGGAGAAAATCAGAGTCAGTGAGATGAAGGTGTCCGCCCACGATATGAACTTGGCTGATCTGTACTCAGAGAGGTACGCAGGGGGGATGTTTCCATCTGTTTACTGCATCAAAGTTTGGCTGATAATGTATAGGTCTGCACATACTGCAATTACCCTTTGAGAGACATATATAACTATACTGTCATACACCCTCTGGGCTGTACAGGTACTCAACATATAGGCCTAAACATGTCCTGAGCTACATGCAAATAAAGGTGACACTCATCTTTACAATATGCAAACCTAGAAAATCACCCAATAAAAAAAGTGGAGAGCACATTTAAAAAGTACAAAAGATGCTATAAGATATCATTGTGACAGGGCAACACCTCACCTGGTAGAGTTTGTTCTCCATACAGGCAGCGGCTCCACTTTGATTCCGACCTGCGGCCGACTGCTGCATGTTGTCCTGCCTCTCTTACCCAAACACCTGTCTCAACAGGTGCATCTTTAGCTGGCTTTTAAAAGAAGCCACAGAATCAGCAGACCGCAAGGGAGAAGGCAGACTAGAGCATTCCAAAACTTCGGTTCTATAGACACAAAAGCTCGATTAACGTTTCTGTCTGTCCAAGTCCTGTATTGTTAGGGAGCATTTCTAAATACTTTAAGTCCCAGTGAAACAGAAGTTGTGTCTTTGAAAAGCGGACGTGTCATAACAATGACGCCCCAGCGGTGTAACGCCGGCAGGATAGTAGTATCCATCTGGGAGAGAGATAAAAATACTAGGGTTGGGCCAAATACTCAGATGAAACGAGTATTCGGTACAGGTAATGTACTCTTTACGAATACGAGTACTATATGAGTAAAATGTGTCATTATCTGAACTCGTGATAAAGGACAAACCTCATTTTGGTAGCTTTTATCTATTACTCTTGTGATAAAAATGATCTGAAGCTCAATTCTGAGGCTGCTCTATGAATACTTTACATTTCTGGCATAAATAAATTCTGAGTACGAATACAGGTAATTTGGTTGGTTGAGCAGATACAGACACAGATTAAGATAATAGTGTACTCACTCATCCCTAAAAAATACCACTGATAACATTGTTATTTAATTAGCACTTTTCAAAACAAAGTTATAAAGAACATCACAGTCCATCGTACTCTTTCACATATCCAGATCTGTCACTGACACCACTCTCCTAAAATAAATTCTAGATACAGGAAGAAAACATGATTGGATTTTGGTGTAAGAATACAAGAGTTAGATGAGAAGATCAAATCACTCTCATACCTGTGTGTTAAACTTGCGAGGGTCAGCTAGCCTAGCTTAGCGCAGAGAGTGGATGTAAGGGGAAACAGTTAGCCGCTGCCTCTCTCCAAAAGTAACAAAATCTGCCGACACGTGCCTCTAAAGATTTAATATGTGTTATAATTATATTGTTTGATCTTAGAAGTGTAAAAATGGAAAGTTCTGTTTATGTGCCAGAAAATAAGAAAAGACTCCAGGAAGTAGGCCGAACTTTTCCAGGCCAAGAAGTAGCCTTTAAGACCAAAACTTTAGGGATGCACGATAATATCAGCACATCATCGGTATCAGTCGATATTGGCTTTAAAATAACGATCAGAATCATTCCTACAAAAATTCAACTGCTCTGATTGGATGTGTTCACAGAAATCTCAAATGGAGCAAACCCTCATGTTTTTCTGTGATGTGGGTGAACCAACTCGTGACGCCCGAGGCCTGCTCTGCTATCATGTCTTTCTGACAAATAATTACTACAGCAGAATTAGTGTCTCATGCCAAGAATTGGTGTTGGAGAAGTAAAGCCAGGATGAATCATGACCTTAAGGCATAGAATCGAGGTTTAAGAATCAAGGCAACCAGATATTTATCTCTGGAAACAACACACATCACCTCTTAGATGTGACTGTACTGAACTTGCTTCCTTTTAACATTCAGGGTCATTCTGGAGATCGAGGAGCCAGCTGCAAACCACAACGGAGGTCAGCTGCTGTTTGGTCTCGATGGATATTTGTACATCTTTACTGGTGATGGTGGAAAAGCTGGAGATCCATTTGGGAAGTACGGCAACGCACAAAACAAGTAAGGTGCTTCAGGTTTCTTCAAGTGGGAAGACAGTGACGGTGGTTCCCAAACTTTTATTGTTTGAAGCAGCCCTGAACAGCCCTGTCACCTGTCATCTTCCACATGTGTTTATTCACTTTGATTTAAAACCAAATGTCATTTAACACTGTTAATCATTATGAAAGTCTATTTTGTTACAATATTTTTTCATACAATTGAACTAACAGTATGTCAGTTTGGTCATTCTCCTGAAGTTTGCTTTCTCCTAATTCTTGAAGTGGCAGAAGCTTGACACAACCACATCCATTACTTTTAGTGTTTTTGAAACATTTATCCATTACTTTTAACTATTTCAACCATTTACCCATTACTTTAAGCTTCTGCTTTCAGCTGTTGCCCATTTATACTTTTAGCAAACTATTTAATCCATTAATTATAATTACTCTCAAACGTTAATCCATTAAGCTAACGATTTCAACTGTTTATCCATTATACAATTTCACAAACAAATGAACAATTTTAGCAGTTTCCCATTACTTTCAGAGACTGTATTTTTGTTGTTTAACAGGCTAACAATTTCAGTAGTATTTATTAGCAAACTTTTTCAGCCATTTATCCATTACTTTTACTTTTTTGACTGTTTCAAACACAGCTTCACTACTTAGCTAAGTTTTTCAATCATTTATCCATTTAGCTAACCATGTTGACTGTTAATTAGTTGCTCTGATAAGTGAACACTTTCAACTGTTTCCCCTTACTTCTAGCTACAATTTCAGTAGTATTTATTAGAAAACTTTTTCAACCGTCTATTCATTTAGCTAACCATGTTGACTGTTTACTTGTTGCCTTAATAAGCTAATGATTTCAACAGTTTTCCATTGCTTTAAGTAACAATTTCAGCTTTTTCCCCAAATATTTGTTAAAAATTTAAACCATATTTGTCAAGAAACTTTTTCAACCATCTATCCATTATTTTTACTTGTTTCCACTGTTTTACTCTAAGCTAACAATTTCAGCTGTTTCCCATTAGTGAACTGTTTCAATCACCACTTCATTACTTAGCTAACTTTTTCAACCGCTTATGCATTTAGCTAACCATGTCAACTTATCCATTGCTCCTAATTCATGATTTCAATGATATTCATTGGCAAACTTTTTAAACCATTTATCCATTACTTTTATTTTTTCCAACTGTTTTTCTGTAAGCTAACAATTTCAGCTGATTACATTTAGCAAACAGTTTCATATTAATTTATCACCTAGCTAACTTTTTTAACTGTTTATCCATTTAGCTAACCATATAAACTGTTAATCCAAACAAATAATTTTAATGATATTTGTTAGGAAACTTTACCACTGTTTATCCACTACTTTAAGCAGTTTTTAAAATTGGCTAAAACTGAACTATTTTGGTGGAAGCCTATCTATGTTCCCAGGGTCGTATGTTCCCCAACTTATATATCCTCTTCATATGACTCATTAAAGAGACCTATCAAAGGGTTTTATGTTCTCAGCAATATTTTTCAAAGTCAAATGTTCACTGCATGTTTCCCTGGGTCATTATGTTGAAATCAGTCAACTACAGCTTATAGCCTGCTGATGTTAAACTCCTCGAAACCTGCTCCCTCAAATTCACAGGCAAGACAGTTTTCTTGACTTGACAGTGGCTGAACAGATTTTTGCCTTTGAAACTACAATTGAAACGTCCATTTGCCTGTTGTTCTTTTGCTATTTGAACTGTGAAGACAGCTCGTGCCAGTCACTTACTGTGTTGGTTTGTAGAAAGAGACATAGGACCCTTGGAACATAGGGATGACTTCATCTATTTCAACCACTTTCCATTTAGGCCTCATTTTAGTTGTTTGGACTGCAACAGTGTTTGGTGGAGTTTCAGCTGATAAAATATGCAGATTTTTTTTTCATTAAATGTTTTCTCATTAGTTAAGATGCTCTACAATCTTTCCACGTACCCCAGATTGAGAACCACTACACAACAAGGCCTCTGAACTGATGCTAAATCTTATTTTTTCCCCACCCAGGAGTGCTCTGTTGGGGAAAGTACTCCGCATCGATGTAGATGGAAGTGACTCCAGTGGGAAGCAGTACAGAATCCCCCCCGATAACCCATTCCTCCGTGACCCAGAAGCCCGACCAGAGGTGTACGCATATGGGGTCAGAAACATGTGGCGATGCTCTGTGGACCGCGGAGACCCGGTCAGCCGCTATGGCAGGGGCCGGATATTCTGTGGAGACGTGGGTCAAAACCGCTATGAGGAAATTGACATTGTTGTGAAGGGAGGAAACTATGGATGGAGAGCCAAGGAGGGCTTTGAGTGCTTTGATATGAAACTGTGCCACAACTCCTCCCTGAGTGAGTATTTCTGCTCATGTGAAACTTGATAAAAATCAAGAGTTATTTTCTGTCTCGTCTGATACTTTCGCCACCTGTTATTTCGCTGCTTTCAATCTAATTTTGATTCCTCAGAGTTTAGTTAAATTCAGTGCATCTCTCTCTGCCACGACAGATGACATCCTCCCTATATTTGCATACAGCCATCATGTTGGGAAGTCTGTGACGGGGGGATATGTGTACAGAGGATGTGAATCACCCAATCTGAACGGCCTGTACATTTTTGGAGACTTCATGAGTGGGTAAGATTGTGTTGATCTCAGCCAAATAGTTTACTCCAACTGTTGTGAGAGAAAAAAAAGATCTTTAGGAGTGAAGGAACGAACAGCTTGTTTGTTCAGCTGTTGTGCAAATCTGACTTCATAAAAAACCCCATGCCTTTTTTAACAAATTCAAGTCACATTACTTTGGCTTGAATTAAAATTTAATTGACTTGGGTTCCAGTATTTATATCGACCCCCTGATATTTAACCACACCATAAACATTTTGTTTGCCCTGACTTAATCATTTTCGGAAAATGATCGAGTTAGATGAGAATATCGTTACTGCTCAATATACGACGTTAGAGCCACCTGCTAACTGCTTAGCTGATTATAAAGACTGGAAACAGGGACAAGCAACTGGTGATACTCAGTAAAAAACACTAAGACCAAAGTTAGTGATTTTTATTCTGTATGTTTAATCTGTACAAAAACCAAAGTGTAAAAACAACAATGCATTGTTTTACGTGTGGTGTTATCAGCGGGACTGTTTGTTGGCCAAGAAATAAGAAACCTTTTTACACAAAGTCAATGCAAGACGTGAATAGATGCAAATTTGTGTCGGATGACACAACGCAAATTATGCATTGTGACTGGCGTGAAGATGCAGTATTCGCATCATTGTGTCAGTTGCATGACTTGAAATTTTTCAAATTGAGCATGAACTTTGGATGACGCTGTGTCGTAAAATCAGTGTTGAGATTCTTCTAAGTGCTCCGACAACATTATTAAATCAAAGATGGAGGACAAGATTATTGTAGTGGTCAGTGGGCACCCGGAGCTTTACGATTCTACCTCAGACAGAAAATGAGAAGAAGCCACTTATTGGATAAATGTCAGCGCAGAGGTTGGACTACCCTGTAAGTTCTGAAAATATGTGTTTAATGCTTGAGTTCAGCTTTTGGTTGTACTTTACTATGAACCAAGTTAGCTCTAGCATTAGCCCAAGTTAGCACAACCGCTGCACCCTCAGGCATTTTTATATCCGGCATATAAGCTCCTTCTTCTTACTGGAGTGTCCTACGGGATGACATGAATAAACACAAATGGACCGCTGTTCAATCTTACAGGAGTAAAGAGACACAAAAATTCGAATTCAGTCTCCTGGCAGTGGGTCACATGTATAACATGTCAAAACTTCACACCCGTCTTGTCCATGGTTCCATCCTGTTGGCTATCCCTTTTATATTTGTTCACAACAAATGCAATGCAAGTTTTCACATTGAAATACTTGCACAAATTTAAACGCTAGAACATTTTGTGTTGACTGGCTTCACGCGCACGAATACATGGGTGAAACTGATGAATCAATGAATGAACTCATGCCGGTATATCCTCGGCATCATACGTCCCTGGAGGATCTCAATGCTGATTGGCTATTGTGGTGTGAATTGGTTGCTAAAGTTGACATTTTTCAATAAGCAATAAGCGCAAAATCATGCTACTCCCTTCATTTGCGCCATGTTTTTGCATATTTGGCGTCCATTGCGCTTCCTGGTAGGAATTTGCATCGTTTACATTAACTTTACATGTAATTCACTTGCGTGAATTGTTTTATTTGCGCCTGATGTGATCACAGGCAGTGTAGTCTGGCACATAACCCCCCATAAAACATCGACTTCTTGTTTTTTACGCTTTGTTTTTTGTCTAAAAGATCATTTAAGATTTTTTGTTTCCAGTCTTTATGCTAAGCTAAGGTAACTGACGGCTGGATGTAGTTTTGTATTTAGCGTAAAAAATGAGAGCGGAATCAATATTTTCATCTTAATCTGGGCAAGAAAGTGAAAATTGTATTTTCCAAAATGTTGAACTATTCCTTTAATATTTAAAGTGATGGGATGTCCTCTTTGGATAGAGATGAACTCAAAGGGCAGTAATCGTCTTTGTTTATTTCTCCTACCAGCTAAGTAGTAGGTTTGCAGTCTACAGGCTTTTTCAGTGGCGTTTGCATCATTTTCACTACAGTAAAATTGAGATATGAATTATTTATTCCTGCATTATATGTATAAATGGTTGGTTATAACAACACAAGTGATTCCTGTTTAATTTTGCAGTCGGATCATGGCGTTAGAGGAAGAAAGGACAACAGGAAGCTGGAGGGAGAGGAGCGTGTGCATGGGGGAAACAAAGACGTGCTCATTTCCTGGACTCATCAACCATCACCACAAGTTCATCATCTCATTTGCTGAGGATGAAGCAGGTAACATTCGTTCTCACAGCATTAAAGTTGAGTTATGCATTAATGTAATCGTACTCATGAGCTTGGTTTTTGTTTGTTTTTGGTTTAAGGGGAACTATATTTTTTGGCGACTGCGTACCCCAGTGCCACGTCTCCTTTTGGAACTGTTTTCAAATTCATGGACCCCTCCAGGTGACGTATCAGACACATGTTAAACCATGGGACGTGTTTTTATTTAAAGTCAGAGATTTCTACCATAATGCTACATTTACATGTTATTAAATTGACCATAAAAACATGCTGACAAATAGGGAAATAATCATTTTATCTGTTATACATGGTGATAAGTTTGTCAGTTTTCCTGTCTGACAATTTGTACATCACATTAACAGCCCAGTCGCCAGAAGACAATTTTGGCATTGATCGTTTCTGAAAACCACGAAATTTGTTAAATTAGCACATTTCATACATAGCAGTGTTTCTAAAGTCTTGGGGCTGACATTGGGAGGTGAAGGGGATGGTGGACGGGGTGTCTAGGTGCGACATCTGCTAAGCTGCAGACCTGTGTTTGAAATCAACAAGCAACACAATTGTTTTTTAGTGACCCATAGCTGTTTTTCAGCAGGTATAGTGGCACAAAAAGCAGTTGGTTTTTTTACCAAGACGTCACTGGGTTTTGAGTGTTACACAAAAAAAGCAGGTATTTTACAGAGAAATCACTGGGTTTCCTGCCAGCAAAGTCACACGAAAAGTGGTTGTTTTACACCAAGACGTCACGATAGTGGCATAAAAAACAGTTGGTTTTTATTGAGACGTTTCCTGCTGGGAAAGTCACACGAAGAGCGGCTGTTTTATTGGGATAGTGTCATGAAAAGTGTTTTGGGGTTTTTTTTGTTGTTGTTGTCTTTTTTTTTTATGACGACACAGCTGCGTTTCCAGCGGTGATAGTGCCATGAAAATTGGTTTTCCTTTACTGAGACATCACTGCGTTTCCTTGTAGGATAGCTGAATGAAAAGCGATTATTTTTACCAAGACACAGCTGTGTTTCCTGTGCCAAGTGTAATGCCATTCTAAAAACTGAAAATAACAAATATATAAATTTACAAAAATCCTGAATGCTTTTTAAAAAATTTGTTAAACAAGGTTCTTTAAGCTCTAACATTAAGCTAACGTTAGCTAAGCGTTAGCTAGCATTAACCTCGCCTTACTGCTCTTTGTGCAACTTAACTTGAACAAAGTTGGAAGATGTTGCGCCTCCGTCTGTATTTTTTAACACGCATGGTGCATGCAGCAATTGAGTCTGACTCGAGTCCAAGTCATGTGACTTGACCTCTGGTACATGTACGCATCTATGCAACCAGGCCTGGACTGATCCCTGTCGTTAACCTGTTTGTATTTTATGATCCATACTGTCAATTAGATTTTTGGCAGCGTATGTTTTGGATTTGCACTTTCTTGTTAGGTTTTTCACTTTTATATGGGCAGTCTTTATATTTGCACACTTCCCACTTCATTTTACCCCTACAAAGATACAGTTATAGATTTTTAAGTCATGTCAAGTCAAAAATGCTCTACAACATGAGACTCAATAACTTTAATAATTTGATGTAAAGAACATTTAATTATTGACTAATTCTTTACCTTTTGGAAAATCTGCATTATTGCACACCATGATTTGTCCCATTTATTAACAAAACATTACCCAATTTGAACTCTCAAAAACTTTTGCAGGAGAGCACCTCCGGGGAAATGTAAGCAGAAGCCGCTGCCTGTCAAAGTTAGGGGGAAAAAGCTCCCCTTTGTGCCAAGAGAACGTAAGTTACCTCCGCTTACCTTTGCATTTTATGGCTTCTTCTTCTCTTAACTTGATATCTCAATTTTATGCGTACCAGACCTGGTGAAGATTTGAAATTAAAACTGTCTGACAGGAGCCTCTGAAGTTATACCTAAAACTGAAATACGGTGTTTTTCATTTTTGAAATAACAGAAAACAGTTTTGGTTCGATCAAGGTGCATTAAATATACACAACGTATTTTTAAGTCAATTAAAATGATGTTAGAGGTTAGTGTAAGAAGACTTTTGTTCAAATCGCCTACATTCAGTGTTTACTCTTTAGTTTTCTTGTCCTCAGCAGAACCTGCTTTTCTCCTCCTCATTTCATGTCTATATGCTGCTATAATCGCATTGAGGTCATATATAAAACTGGAAAAAGCTGCCTCCCGTTTTACATCAAACATACTTAAAATAAAAAGGGACAAAAGAGGAAAGCATTTCAAACATTCAGGCCTGTTTTTGGAGCTAAATATTCAGGCTTATAAAATGTGACATGTGGCTGCTGAGTTTAGTAAAACTGTGAAAATGGGTACTTACTGACATCTGTGCCATTTCAGTGACTGTGCTGGACACAAATGAAAAGCCGACAAGACCACCACCAAGAAAATTCAAACTCACCACCAAACCGACGCTGACGAGGAGCCACGACAAACCTACAACGACTGCAGCCAGCGAGACGACAACGACGACGGCAACGACAACGAGAGCTGCTGTGAAGCCAAAATGGAAATCACCTGATAAGAAAGCGAAGAAAACAAATAAGTTGAAACCATGGAAGAAGAAGAAAGTGCTGAAGAAGCAGCCAACTAATGCACAAACGAAGAAGAATTCTTTGAAACAGAAACCAAAGGAACAATCCAAAAAGACGACTGTGACGAAGCCTGTCAGAGACAATGTAAAACCAAAGATCAAACAAACTGAATCAGCTGATTTAAAAAGTAGTGCTCTTAAAAGCAACAGCCTGAAAGACAACACAGTCGACACGAGGAAAGCCGCACTGAAGCCGATTGGACACCAGAAAAACAGCACGAACTTTAAAGAATCTGCAAAACAAAATCTCAACTTCATGAACAAAACGAAGTTGAACATGAACGTGAAGACAAACAGAACAATGCAAAACAAACTTCAGGTCAAAAGGAAGCAAACGAAAAATACCAGAGCACTTTAAAATATATCTTTTTGTTTGACTGAATCATTTTTTGTATATTTTGTTTGTGAAACAGTCAGTGTTGAACGTCATGTTTTAAAGGAACTGTAAGACATTTGGGGAAATGAGCTTATTTGCTTTTTTGAGTTAGATGACAAGATTCTTTCATGAAGCAGCAGGTTAGCTTAGCTTAGCACAAAGACAGCTAATGTGACTGTCCTAAAGGAACAAAAACACCTACCAGCACCTTTATAGCTCGCTGAATAACACATTATAATCTAGTTTATTTAAAGGAATACTTCACCCACCAAAAGATCATTTGTCTGTATCAATGTTGACCCTGTACTATGTCAAATTCATGAAGAAATCTTCCTCACATGCCTCCACAGTCGATGAAGAATCAAAAAACAGAACAATCTTGATGAATTGATATGTACTGAATATAAGACTGGATAAATGAGGCAGGCGTGGTCATCTCTTGCCCGCATCCCTCCACATCACTATAAAAAGTATGAATTTAATGTTTGTTACTTCCTTAGCTGTTTGTTTTTATCTGATAACTTAACGTCTGATATTAACTAAGTGTGAGATCACATCATTTGTTGCCAGATCTCTTGAGAGTGTGTTGCTAAAACAGAGACAAGCCTCAAACAAATTTGATTTTCTCCTGATTTGCCTAAAAAATGCCATTTCAGTGTCTGAATGTTACGAAGGTTTGGGGCTTGTGAAAAATGGGTCGAGCCTTAACTACAGTGATGATGGGGTGAAGGGAACGGTTATAATCTGTACTCAGGTTTACTTTTCCCATTGGAATAAAGACACTCAGGGCCACTGCTACCCTCTTAACGGGGCGGGGCAGTGGCAAAACCCATGTGACACAGGAAATGAATCTAAAGTGGGCTGTCTTGGTTTAGCAACAGTCTCTTGCTGTGTCTCAAATCGTGTACTTCTGTATTTACACTTAATATTTTGAGTGCATAAGTGCATTCACACTGAGAAGTGTGGAAAAATGCAGTGCACTATGAGTACCCGGATGGTGCACTCAAAACGGTCAAGAAGTTGAGTGTGGAACTATGGACACTTCTTGCCCTCAATGGTCGCCATCTTGGCTACGTAGCGGAAGGGGAGGGACCACTTTTCAAACTGGAAATGGCGGCCGAGGACTGTGCGACCGTGAACGTCGCTGCATTGTACAAATCTAAGTTATACATGTGTTTTTTGCACTAAGCACCACTATGCTGTTGTCGGTTATAAGCCAGCAGTATGTTTATTGGGTTTATTTGGTACCGCAAACGATAACGCAAATGCTAATGCTAGTTTGCTAACTAGCTAACAGCAACAATACAGTACAATTGATGGATATTTTGGTGGGCGAAAATTCACGGGCAAATGGTGGCAGTAATGCTCCACTGGCCAGTTGCAATTAGGCATTAAAAGAAGAAGAGGTCGAAATTTGCGGCCGTCATTTCCGGTGAGTGCACAACGGCTGTGTTTGGTTTGAGACAACACTACCCTGTTGAAATTCGCTCTCTACGCTAATAAGTTCATAGTGCACATAATATACTACATGTACATAATATACTACACTTCCATGTAGTACATAGTGCACATAGTATACTACATGGAAGTGTACTCACACAAGTATGTGATTTGAGACACACAGCAAGATTGTACTCAGGCTCAGACCAGCCATAGGGGCTGGCCCACCTTGGAGGCAGCAAGGCCACCACCTGCAAAAAAAAGCAATTAGGATCTGCTTGCCGTGGCCCACTTGGTGTTGGAATAGCCCATCTGAATATGGGTTACACGGCCTCAAAATTGCCAGTAGCCTGCCTATACTGTAGGTTGTGCAGGTGCAGCATTACCGGCCAATGGGCGTCGTCACCTCTCCCCAACCCCTCAAGTGGATCAGTCCTTCATGTAATGTTAGTAAGTGAAATCAAGACAGAAAGAGCAGAGTTAGTGGAATGAAAATACAAACCAGATGGATAAAGGAGGTAAAAAGCAAAAAGGTCCAAGACAAAAGAAAAAAGCGCCTTTAACATTACCAGCAGTGATAACAGTAACAGTCTGCAGGCGGCACCAAATGAAGAGGAGGAAAGACTAACGTGGACAGATGAGCAGCTGCAGGCTGGTACTAATGAAGTAACGTTACAGGCCAGGGACAAGAAGAGGAGGTTACTGCCGGATGCTGAGGATGAAGGACATGATAACTTTCCAATGGGTGATGCCACTAGTCAGGGTCACACTGGGAACAAACCAGTCCACTGCAACCCTTTTTGTTTTTTGGCTCTGTTGTCCATCTTAACTTGTAGCCTATTTCTCTCCCAGTTGCTCTGCTCTTTCTTCCTGGATTTCATTTATTTTATTTATTTACATCACTTGACATCTCCTAAACATTACATGACGGACCGATCCACGTGACAGTTTGGGGGGTGTGACGAGGACCGTTCACTGGTACTGCTGCACCTGCCACACAGTATAGTTAGGCTATAGACAATTTGAGGACCATGTAACCTTTAGTTTCTATGCTCCCCGCCTGTGGAACAAACTTCCAGGATATCTGAGGTCGGCTGAAACTGTCAACTCATTTAAATCAGGGCTTAAAACATTACTATTTACTGCAGCTTACCAGTGAACTAGATATGTAACTTACTGTTAGGATAATCTGTAGCTATTGTTTTTATATTTGTCTGCTGTTGCTTTTGCTTTATGGTTGCTTTTTAAATGCATTTTCTGCACTGTTTTTAACTATTTATTTTCTTGCTTTTAGCTCTTATTTTTAATGATCTATTGTTTTTAATGTATTCCTCTTGTAAAGCACATTGAATTGCCTTGTGTATGAATGGTGCTATATAAATAAAATTGCCTTGCCTTGCCTTTAATCAGATGGACTGTTCCAACATTAAGTGGGCCGCAGCCGGCAGGTTTCTCTTTTTTCCTCTACTTTTTCTTTCTCCAACATTGCAGGTAGCGCTTTTGCGGCCCTCAAGGTGGCCGGCTCATTAGGCATGAACCATGAACTCATTACTCATCCATACCCCCACTCCCTCAATGATCAGAGGGTGGTTGGACCCACCTGTGGTCTTATTATCCAGTAATGACGTTATGGTTTAACACCTGAAGAGGCGAATGGTGACGAGCTTTTTGTTCAGTTGTTAATTTTAGTCATTTAGTCGCTAATTGTTATGTGTTTATCACTTTCTGTCCTTCTAAAGAAAGTAGTTTTTAAAACATTTATGTTCACTGTTTTATTCTTGTTTTTTTGTAAAATAAATCCACAGCTGTTGTTCATACAGCCATCTCCACTTGTCTTTTTCCTTTTTCCCTGGTTTAATTTTTATTGCTACCTCCCTCATCACCTGAGCCTGATCAGGGAACAGCCAGTCCGAGCCTGCCACTCATGCTAGGCTAGCTCATGTAGTGACAGTTATTAATAGTCATTAAGAATTTTTTCACTGATACACAAATATTCCTTTACTTCAAGGCTGGGCTGGTTGTTTCCTCCTTTTTAAGTTGTTGTGCTAAGCTAAGCTAACAGAGTGATGGTCGTAGCTTTAGATTTGATGTTGATCTCCTCATCTAACCCCTTGCACCAACACAAATAGCGAATTTCCTAAAACATTGAACTAAAGTACAAAGCACAACTGCTGCGTGCAATTATGCATGTAACGACACTGTGTCTTTTAAACTTTATTTTCTGACTGTTGTAAAATCGATCCAACTCCATCACCTCCCTGCATTTAAAACATATCAAATTAGTCTGAAGTGGAAACAAACACAAAACAGAAACTTCTAACTTTACCGAAACCCAGTGTTGTTAAAATTGTCTAATTTTACAACACATGCAAGTGTTAAAAATAAACATTAGAAACTGTCTGTAAGTGTGTGTGAGTGTGTGTCAGCAGCTCTCTGTAATTAAACTCCACACCACTGATCATAACTGAAACCACTGTGGTTACATAATGACCGCTGTAAATGTAAAGCCGTCCTGACTACGTGCAGCGAGGTTACATGAATCTCACCATTTAACATTTTCCCTGCTGCCGGTCTTCAGACCCACATTATGTATTTTATAATCACTGGAACGAGGCTGAAATTACATTTTGTGACTGTGTTGTTTTGAATCTGGAGAAAGAAAGGTTACATGAGGGCAGACCGACACTTTCCTACAACTAACATGACATTAACAATGTCTTACTGTACCATGACATATTTTAAACTACAGCGTGACGTTTAACGGTCACAGTCTAACAGGAAGTCAGTTAAACTTCAGGGATATCAATGTGTCCATTGACACAAGTGGTTGTGAATCAGTTTCAGCTGCTTTGGTGCAAATCAAAGTGACAACAGGTGCAATGGAGAGACAAAAGCAAGACAAGCCCCAAAAAGGGAATGGTTTTACATGTGGTGTCCACAGACAGTTGCTCTCTCCTTATCCTTCCTGACTGATTCTTCTCTAGTTTGGTCTTCTGCTAGTGTCCTTGTCACTACTGGGAGCATGAGGCCATACCTGCAGCCCAGTCAGGTTGATACCAGATACCAGGAGACCAGCCGTTACACCAGGAGAGCTGCAGGACCGCTATCTGCTCCTTTGTGTGAGGAGGAACAGGAGGAGCACTGCCAGAGCCCTACAACATGACCTCCAGCAGGCTACTGGTGTGCATGTTTCTGACCACACTGTCAGAAACAGACTCCATGAGGGTGGCTTGAGGGCCCCACGTCCTGTAGTGGGACCTGTGCTCACAGTCCAGTACTGTGCAGCTCCATCATTCACCAGAGAACACCAGGACTGGCAGGTCCACCATCGGTGCCCCGTTCTCTTCACAGATGAGAGCAGGTTCACACTGAGCACATGTGACACGTGTGAAAGAGTCTGGAGACGCCGTAGTGAACGTTATGCTGCCTGTAACATCCAGCATGACCAGTATGGTGGTGGGTCAGTGATGGTCTGGGGAGGCATATCCTTGGAGGGTCACATAGACCTCCATGTCATAGCCAACAGCACCCTGACTGCTGTTAGGTACCAGGATGAAATCCTCAGAGCGATTATCAGACCTTATGCTGGTGCAGAGGGCCCTGGGTTCCTCCTGGTGCACAGGGCCCTGGGTTCCTCCTGGTGCAGTGGGCCCTGGGTTCCTCCTGGTGCAGAGGGCCCTGGGTTCCTCCTGGTGCAGAGGGCCCTAGGTTCCTCCTGGTGCACAGGGCCCTGGGTTCCTCCTGATGCACAGGGCCCTGGGTTCCTCCTGGTGCACAGGGCCCTAGGTTCCTCCTGGTGCACAGGGCCCTGGGTTCCTCCTGGTGCAGGACAACTCCCGGCCTCATGGGTCCAGAGTGTGTTGGCAGTTCCTGGATGATGAAGGCATTGATGCCGTTGACTGGCCCTACACACTTTTGAGTCACATTATGAGTCGATGTGATAAAATTCAAGTTGGATCAGCCGTGATTTCAGATATTTACTTTGATTTTTGATGTGATTTTGAATCCAGCCCTTAGTGCCGCTCCAATTAAGAGGAGTCAGCAGTCAGTGACGGTATAAGACTGTCAGTAAAACAGGTTTTCAACAGTCATGAATCACCACAACCACAAGAGGTCCTTCAGCATACAGATACAAATGTGCACACAGATTAATAGGCTGATTGGTCCGGTAGTTTGTGAAATTAGTTGTGGATGGAGGGAAACACACACGACAGAGAGAAAAAATGCAACTATATCTGGAAGATTTAATTTAAGCCAAACTCAGAACTGAAGCAGTTTAAAATAAAAGTATCTGACACACACACACACACACACACACACACACACTTCACATCCAACACCCCACCACTTAAACGTCCCAGCCACCTCTGTGCACACAGTAGGAAATGTAAATGACTGATTAGAAACAGAAGCATAATAAGAGTTATTTCAAGTGACGGCGGCCGCAGATTTGAAGGTCTGAGAATATAAAGGGTTGCACTTAGATTTAATGTAAGTCCTCTATATGGTGTAAAGCTCTTTAAGACCAGCACCCGGACAAATTACAGACCTACATAACCACTCATTTGTGCTAAAACGTTTGGAAAACACAGCTCGGCTGCAGAGACCTTTGACTTCATGTTTCAACACATTTGTTGACCAAATAAAAACCTCTTTTCCTCTAAAGTCAGAGACACAACAGGTCCTGGCTCTCAGCTCTGTTCGTCATTACCTGAGGCTGTTAGCTGGAGGGGGCGACCCTTTCATGTGGTCATTTTCAACTAACAAGGTGCAGGAAATGATGTTTTTCTCCCAGTTTAAAGAGGATGTTTCCAGGTTTAAGTGTTTTGTCATGTTTGTTGGATTCCTGGCAGTAAGGCTGACGTGTAATGAGCTGTCAAACAGTGATGGAAAAGGCTGAATTTGAATGTTTCGGCTTGAGGTGGAGCTCATACACCAACCAGAGCATCCACCTGCCTGTGTCCATGACATCTTTTTGAAGTGTCTTCAGTCAAATTGGGTTAAAATATTTCTCTCATTCATGTAGAGCTTGAATGCTTTTTGGATATTCTTAATATTTTCCCTGCACTCAAATGTATGAAATCGCTACATCCTACAATACTACTAGTGTGTGGTGTTCAGCAGGCGACATTCGCGTGTTCTGTGGACTACGTACTGTGTCATGAGAGGAAGCCTTCATCACACCAGAGGAAATAACTTTGTTGATTTAATTCTTTCTCTGTGGTGAAACAGATTTACAATCAGCCACAGCAGCAGGAATGTCTGTCGGTCTGACCAGACTCAGTCAAACTTATCCAGTGAAATATCTCAACATCTATTGAACAGGCCGACAGGACATTTTGAAGACATTTAGTGCTCATCGGGTCAAATTTCTAATTTTTCCAAGATCATAAAACTAACAACATTCCTATCAGCCTCAGCTGCACTGTGTGCTTCATGCTGTTTAGGTAAATGTCAACATGTTAACACACTGAACTAACATGGTGAGCAGGGTTAATATTACACTGCTACACATCTGTGTGTTAGCATGCTGCTGTTAGCATTTAGCTCAGACCACCACTGTGGCTAATGTGGAAACCCATTCACACCAGTGTGATGGGAAAGAAATCTGTGAGACATTATACTGAGAAAATTTGTTGAAATAATGACTTGGTAAAGCAATATATGACTTAATACCTCAGACTAAGGAAAAACTTCCTCTAAATTATTGACTTAATATCTGTAAAATAAGAAACAATTATAACTCATTTTGAGAAAGGTTCTCATTATGATGTGATATAAGTCCATATTTTGAGATACTGTCATTTTGATGTGTCAGTGTTTTGAAAGTTCTCATTATTTTTTTAGATATTTGGTCATTATTTAAAATGCTACATCAATATTTTGAGATACTTAGGCACTGATTTGAAATATTAAATTATTATTTTGAGATACTGAGTCACTATTTTAAGAAACTACTAAATGAATAAGTGAATAATTTTTATTTTTGTTCCATACATCTGTAAAAACAAAGATTATTTCACACACGTTCTACTGTCAGCAACTGAAAAATGAACAGGCTGAAGGCTTCAGAATTATTGTTGCCTCTATATGTCAACCAGAGAATCACCCAGAGTATCAACAAAACCAAAGAAAGAAAGTAAATAAATTAACAATTAAATAAATTATACTCTAATTATAATCAGTTCCTTTACATTTGAATCATTTTGCATTTTAAGACTTTTTTTTAAAGCTCAACAGAGCAACACATCAGCAATGAGTCCGTAGTTTGACTCCCAAAACTGAAACATTTTTCATCTTCTTACTTTACATGTTTCATAAATAAACATCTCTCTTAAATTATAATTTCCTTCTCTTGATTAAAAGCCTTTTTTAATATAGACATTAAGGCTTTTGTTGACAACTCGAACAAGTATTTCCAAAGTGTAGGATGCTGTAAACATTTGATCAGCAGATTCACGATGACTTGCTACACCATCATTTTGAGATACTATGTCATGTATTTGCTATACTAAGTCTTTCTTTTGAGAGTTGTTCTCATTTATTTGTGATACTAAGTAAGAATTTTCTGATACTACATAAGTATTCTGAGAAACTAAGCCCTACTTTTATAATACTGAGTCATTATTTTAAGAAACTACATCATCATTTTGAGATAGTCATGTTTTGGCAATACTAAATTATTATTTTTGAAATACTACGTCTTTATTTTGAGATATAAGTCCTTGTTTTAATAAAGTTTCTGATTATAAAGACTGACAAGATCTATTTTTCATCACATTAGTGAAAAGGAGCTTCCGTTGCCGACACTAAGAACAGCCTCTCAGAGCTGCTGTGATGGCTGCAGACTTTTACTGTTCTACAATAAAAACACTGCAACATGACCACTGACAGTATCAGAGGAGAAACCTGAGTAACCTTAACACTTACATTATTCCATCACTTATACAGAGCAGATATACGTGTTTGACCCTCTCTGATAAGAACAGATCCACTTTAAGATGAAACCACACTGCTCTCGTTTTAACGTCGACACGACTGAAGACCTTCGTCAGCTCTGTGAGAAATGTAGCACCACTCCACAACTTAACTCTCGAGTGTAGAAATGATGATCTGGGACTGACGCAGAAACCAAAGTGTGTGGATCTCTACTGATTTAAAAGGAAATAGAAACGGTAACTACAGAGGGGATGATGGTCCAAACTGGCCCTTAAAAACATGATCTTTGTTTTATGAGACAAATTCAAACAGAATGAAAACTTAAAAAAAAAAACAGATAAAACCAATGAATAATCTTGTTCATAATTCACAGGATGTTTGTTTTTAAGCAGAGGCAGAATCATGTTTTTGTACTGTGTAAAGATTGTTTTGTCATTTACAGGCCATGAGCAGTAATACATTATTTTTCTTGGTATTTCTGACAGTGAAGTTTCTGTAGGTGAATCTCTCTTCCAATAATCAAGCAGCTGTCACTGCTGCAGTGCACAAATCTACAGAAACTAAAAGCTGACATCTTTGACATGAGTAACACAGAGATTAATTTATATAAAAACATGCAGATATATCTTCCTCCTCTCTACAGGCTCATGTGGTGGTTTAGTAAAGGCATATTGCTCCCTACTGGTCATCATGTGGAACTAAAACTGATCTTACTGGGACCTTCAGTGCTCAAACTGTTTACACTCATGAGAGTGTTGTGACATTTTGGGTTTAACAGACAATAATCTAGCCAGGAAACATGTGTTACTCACTTACTGGTCTAAATGTGAAGCACAGATTGTCCATTAACTGACAGCGTACAGGTCACAGAGTACACACCAGAAAGATCCCGTGGATCATCAAATAAAAGTCATTGTACCTAAAATCAACTCTCAGTCAGCTCATGGTGCTTTTAGTCATTATGGTCCTACTCCCTGGAATTCTCTTGCACATGAACTAGTCTTCTCTTGAATAGCAAACTAAAGACGCATCTTTTTCAGAAGCCTTTTAGTTTAGTAAGTTTATTTTTATTTGTTTTAGGAATTAGTATTATTATCATCTCCTCTTTTTTAAGAATAATGATAGTGTTACCTTCTTTTTTTAATGTTTATCATGTCCTGCTTGTTTTTAAATATGTAATACTTTATCTCAATGATATTTTATGTTTGTCATGTATGATGTATCTCATTGAGTTTATGCAATGTGCTATAAAAATAAAGTTAACTTGACTTTGTTTTGCTTGCATTCCTCAACAGTAAACGAAGAATTCAAAATCTGAGAATTTTTTTTATGATTCTGATTAAAAAGGGGTCCACATTTAACAACAGCAAAACTATATCAAAACAACAGTTTTCAAACTCTCACAAAATTTGTGCAGAATAATCCAAGTCTCATTTGTCCAGTCGTGTGCTCAGTACTTTCCAAACAGTTCCATGCACGGACCAGAGATCTGTACTATGAAGCAGGATTTGGAGTTAGCGAGTTAACTTCAGGGTTAACTCTGGGTTTTCAGTATTACGAAGCTGGTTCACTTTTTACCGAGATAAATCACCGTGGTAACTGATGCTGAACAGCTGACCTGCTCCAGAGCAGGTTCACAAACAGGATCAGTGACAAAGGACAACCCTGGTGTAATGCAGCAATAACATGAAACTGTGATATTTTCTGAGTTGGTTAACGTACCGTGAAAATCTCATACCGATTCTTCGCCCTGTTTATCGCAGTAATAATAAAAACACATGTGAAGTGTTAAATTAAAAAGACTTTGAGCGGTTTAATTTCTCTCTTTAATAGCAGCATGTACTTCAGAGTTTGATTATCAGTGAAATTAATGTGCAGCTGTTACAAATGTGTTAAATTAGCACCATTAGTGTTACAACTGTCATAGACAATTAATATAAAAAATATATTGCTATAAAAACTGTTATATTGCATGTTATCTCTTCATCTGTGTGTGAATCGCAGCTCTACTTCAGAAAGAGTGATTTGTGTTGTCCTATTGTTTTATGTATGGAACTTATGTGTGCTGTCTTGGGCAGGACTCCCTGGAAGAAGAGATCTTGTATCTCAATGGAACATTTCCTGGATAAATAAAGGCTAAATAAATTTAAAAAAAAATGTGCTTTTTGTGATTTAAAAAAGTATTTAAGTGCTTTGTTTTAGTGTTAATGAGTAAAATGATTTCACAGTGATAATGCTGATAACAAGGATTTCTTTCCCCTTCAAACACAGTGAAGAGATGTTTGTCTGCATGTTTTTCCTTCTCTGATTCCCTCCATCAGTGGCTGATCTTGTACACCACATCTCCGACCTGCAGGATGCCCGTCTCCTTCACGGTGTGCAGCTGTCCAAACAGCGGGGACGATTTGTAGATGTGCTTCTCAGACGGTTTGCACTGGCGATAGCTGTGAAGGAATTTTCATCAGAAAGAGTTAGGAGGAATTTAGAAGGCCACTAAAGATTGATTCAAGTATCTTTCAGTTCTCAAAATTAGACTTGACTTAAGTGAAAGTGCCCACTTGGGTCCATTTGACTGATTGACTCATCGAGAAGACAGAAACCACATTTAAATGTACATTTTCAAAGAAGCTAAAACATGTTTGCTTCTAGAGGTGGATTAGAAAAACTCTCCAGAATTAACAACAAAAATACAGTTACCTGTCTCGACACATCAAAAACTAGAAAAGTGCACTTTCAGGAACCAAATAAATCTGTAAGGCTACAAAATTAGAAGGCAAAATGCTCTGTGGTTCTAGTGTAGTATGATGCCATAAGGACGAAACAAAACCACATCATAGCCGGAATGTGACGCAGCAGGGCCTGATGGAATTGTCCCTCCTGGCTCCCTTACAGTCAAGATGGCGGTCAAAATCACAAACACAGGGACTAATTCATCTCGTATCGTGTCGAACTCTGGTGGATCATAACATATCAGGTATGGAATTAATCTGCAGATGCTCCAGTTCAAAATGAGACCAAATTTTTCTATGGATGTCAGTTTCTGAGCCACGACAGAGGCCAAAATGTTTCCTGCAACACACGATAAGGCTTTTTGTTTTTAGCCAAGAAGATTTCCGGAAAACTTGCGGCCCAGGTCAGAGGTGTGAGGAGTCAGCAGTCAGTGACGGTTAAAAAACAGTCACTAAAAAATTTTCTCAACAGCTGTAAATTACCACAACCACAAGAGATCCTTGACACAAAACAATAAGTTGACTGGTCCAGTAGTTTGCTAGTTTAGCTGCTGACAGACAGATACACACACTCACAGACACACTCACACCAAACGCATAATTCACTTCAGAAAATACAAAACTCAATTAAGCTACATATCAATCTGTAAAAAACCAGAATTATCGCCTTGGGGTTTTATGCCTTCATAAACCAGTCAAGTTGCAGTTACAGTCCATATCCATGTCTGTCCAGACTCATATCAGCATATGAACTGTTGAGTTATGGCTAAAAAAATATGTTTTGTGAGGTCACAGTGACCTTTGACCTTCAACCACCAAATTCGAATCAGTTCATTCTTGGACGATTGTGTCAAATTTACAGAAATCCCCTCAAGGTGTCCTTGAGATATCGTGTTCAAGAAAATGAGACCGATGCAAGGTCACACTGACCTTTGCCCACCGAAATCAAACCATAAATTGTTGAGTCCAAGGGAACGTTTGTGCCAAATTTAAAGGATTCCCTCAAGGCATTCTTGAGATATTACGTTCACAAGAATAAGACAGAGACAGAGTTATAGTGACCTTGACCTTTGACACAACGTCACAACGATCTTGACCTTTGACCATCAAAATCTGATCAGTTCATTGTTTAGTTCAAGTGGATCTTTGTGCCAAATTTGAAGAAATGTGAAGACAGTTGTTCTTAAGATATCACGTTCACAAGAATGAGATGGATGAGGTCACAGTGACCTTAACCTTTGACCTGTGACCATCAAAATCTAATCAGTTCATCCTTGACTCCAAGTAAACGTTTGTGTCATTTTTTGTAAAGATTCCCTCAAGTTGTTCTTGGGATATCTCATATCTTCACGAAATGAGACAGACACAACGTCACAATGATCTTGACCTTTGACCACAAAAATCTGATCAATTCATCATTGAGTCCAAGTGGATGTTCGTGCCAAATTTAAAGAATTACCCTCAAGGTGTTCTTGAGATACCACGTTCATAGAATGAGACAGATGAGGTCACAGTGACCTTAACCTTTGACCACCAAAATGTAAACAGTTCATTGTTGAGTCCAAGTTAACGTTTGTGCCAAATTTGAGGAAATTCCCTCACGGCCTTCTTGAGATATCGCGTTCATGAAAATGAGACAGATGAGGTCACAGTGACTGACCATCAAAATCTTATCAGTTCATTGTTGAGTCCAAATGGATGTTTGTGCCAAATTAAAAGAATTTTTTCTTGTGATATAACATTTACATTAATGGGACTTATGTACATAACATACCTACGGACAGACAGACAACCTGAAAACATAATGCCTTTGGTCATGGCTGTCATTGGGCGGAGGCATAAAAATGCCACGTAGGGTTGCCAGATTTTACTGATATTAAAAAGTCTCTCAAAACCTACGTTTGAATTGCAGTGGGTTTTTCTGCCCAATTTTCTTTTGTGCATGGTATAATAACTGTTCTTTTTTAGGCTGAAGTGTGATGCTTCTGATGTGTGACACTCAGTAAATGATGCAGAGTGTAACTGTACCTCTTCAGTGTCTCCAGAGGCTCTTTCCTGGTGATGATACCAGTTTCAGGGTCAACAGTGGTGAAAACACACCTGGAAACAACAAAGGTACAGGTAAGTTTCATTCACCCTCTTAACCCTAAATCTCTACAGTTATATTTTTACACTTCAGTTACCAATTACTGTATTCATATCCAGGGAATCAAACTCAAACTGCAGCAGTGACTGTGTTGAATTTACTGCTGTTGATAAATGAAGTGATTCTGTCTCTGATTAAAATCTGTGTGAAGCATCAACTGTGTTACCGTCCACATGACATAACACGCTGCAGTCTCACGCTGCCAATCTGGACCTCTTCCCACGAATCCTGAAAAAAACAAATGAAACAGTTGGTTTTTAGAGTCGGAGATAAAATTAGTCCACGCTGCTCACAGTGAAAAGGGCGAGGGATTAGTCAGAAGTAACGATGATTGTTCCACGCACGAGGGAAAACAAAACCTGATGGGCTGTAGTGTAGAGACACAGAGGATCTCTTATTTTATTTTTTGTGGTTGTAATCTGATGTTTACACGACTAGCCTTGATATGATTTTCTTTGTTTAAGGAATAGAAATAAACACAAACCTCATCGAATGCTTCACAGTCACTGATGACGATGTTGGGGCGGAAACGCTCCACCGTGACTTCCTTCTCCAACTTGCTGCTGAGATCCTTGACAGAGGACTCGGACAGCAGCATCACAGGTGCCACATCTGGATACGCCACCTGCAGGATACAAGAGTTAACACAGCTGAGACAATCACAAGTACAGAAATACCTTATGGTAACGCTGACATGAAGGTGAACCAGAATTACTGTTTTGTGGTTGTACACCTCTGCACACTCGTCAAACTGCAGTTACAGTTTCCATCCATGTCTGTGAAAACATGGGTACGGATGTGACGGGAGAAGTCGTGGAAGACAAAAAGAAAATCAAACATGCTAGACTTTCTGTCAGGACGTTGTGAGGCGTCCCAGACGTGGTGTCAGTTGTCGTCTACTATGACACACTACACGAGATAAAACGATGGATTATCATGTACAACACGTCTTTCACGATCCGAGCCGACACCATAAGATGCTTCGTTGGGCTATAACCGGGTTGATATAGTGTAGTCTGAACCCGCCATTACTAATATCAAGGATTTTCTACACTTAAACAGAACCTTCCAGTGGAGGCGTTCAATGAGACCCTTAAAATCTGGGAACAATAAAAGTAACAGACTCCAGCACGTCGTCGTCCTGCTGACCTCAAACTGTGGGCACATGGGCTCGCTCTCCACAGGGTTCCTCGCCCTCATCTGGGGCTCAAAGTGCACCAAACGAAAGGTGTCCTCTTCCCCCAGATAACGAGTGAGCCAACGAGACGCTTCGTCACCACAGTCCCGCCCCTGGATGTCATTTCCAAACACTCTGCAGCACAAAAACAACAAGACGTGTTCATACAAGTCTGAAAACAGAGTGGGAACAAACAAATAATGTGAAAGACAATCCGACAGTGTAAGCCTGTTCTAAAATTAAATGATTTAAATAATGATTTGAAACAAGTGTTAACAGTAACATATAAAGTATCTATTACGGCCTTCTTTTTGTGAATAACAGGATATACAAAGTCCTTAAATGACAAAATGAGCAGATATTAAAGTGTAAAATGAATCAAGATGTTGAAGATTTTCTGCGTTTATTGTTTTATACGACTGTAAACTGAACATTTTCGTGTTGGACAAAATAAGCCATCACTTTGTACTACAGGAAATTATAAAAGTTAACTGTTATTCGTGTTTTAGACAAAGCAACTAATCAATTAACCAAGAAAACAATCTATAGATTAATCAATAATGAAAATTGTAAGTTGCAGACTTTAACTGTCTGTGTCTTTTTCATTATAATTATGATTATTAATGAGCTTTAGGTCGTGAACATATTGTTACAACACACACTAACACCTTTAGTTAAATTTTTAATCAACCTGCAGATAAAACCTTTCCTGTCCCTTTACACTCTCAAAACAACAAAATGCTAAAAGGTAAAAAAAATAAACAAGTAAACAGTTCTGGATTCAGTCCGAGCGGATTAAAAATTAAACCTTGATGTGAAACCTGCAGTCGATGACAGCATTGTCGGGCTGTTTGAAGGGGAACCGCAGCTCCTCCATGTTTGGGCCGTTCAGACAAACATGACCTCCGTCACAGGTCAGAGACACCAACACCAGGCGAGGCTGCTGTCTGCCCGTCACCATGTGACCATCCTCCGTCACCACCAGCCAGTGTCTGCAATCAAAACATTCAGTTTTAACTTGTGAAATATAACTAATATTTTTTGAGACTTCTGAGGCTCTATGTCAGCCTCTGTTAGTGGATAATTATGGATGACTTTAAAAGTGGTATATTTATTAGTGCAGCTGTTCCAAACAACCAGATGGTTTTCTCTTCTCAGACCTGAGCAGCATTTTGTTCTCCACAGTTACTTTGGTCGTTCCATAAAGAACTTACGCTGATACTCTTTAGTAACTTGAGATGCTACCAGGAAAAAACAGAATGCTATCCACTTCCTGTTTTGGTTGACGAACTTCCTTTATGCCGTAAATGGAGCCTTCATTTTCCCAGGAGATCGTACACAGTGGCAGACAGACTTGCAAAGTGAAAGAGCTCTTCATTTTCTGTTGTCTCTTGTTGTTTATTGTTGTCTGAGTGATTGTTGCTTGATTGTTTGTTGTTGTCTATTACTGCTGGCTGTACAACAAATTGCCCCACGGGGATAATAAAAACTCCTTGAACCTTGAACCTTGAGAGGCCAATCGGGAATCAGTCTAAACACTGATGGTGCCATTACTTTCTCTTACTTCACATAGGTTAAAGCAAAACACTTGTCTGTTTACAATTTAATAGAGCCAGTTCAGGCAGAGCAGACATGAATGGATTACTCAACAGGCCGACCGGGCACAGGCCCAAAATGTCAGCCACCCCCCACCTTCAATGTCACTTCAGTTAACATGTACCAACCAGGAAGAGACTCAGAATGACCACAAGAAGACATGAAAAGACCATAAAGTGATGCAAAGGAACTGCAACAAGTCACAAAATAAACTAGAATTACTGCTTCACAGTTGTACGCCTCCACAAACCCGTCATGTTGCAATTAGGTTGAAATTTCCTTATTAACGGGATAAACCCCTTGAGATGCGACATCTCGTTTGTGAGGGGGTCCCACAGGTAAATCCAAAACACTAGATGAAAAATAGTAATAAAATAAAATAAAACTTGACAAAGACAACCATTAACATCCTTAATCTCAACATAAAACAAATAACAAAAGAAAGAGAAATATAAAATAGATCAGTCTAAAATAATTTTAACATAATCATAGTAAAAATAAGAGAGAAAAAAATAGAATAATAAGAGAATTTGGGAGTGACAGTGCATTAAATTATGAATGGAAACATTGACAATCAGGTTTTAAATAAGTAAGGGGACAATGACTTGAAATCTTTTTTGCCAATTTCTTTAGTGACAAAGGGGACTGTAAAAAAAGACTGGTCTGAACTTCTTAAAGTGTAATTGGAAAGATAAGGAACAAAAATTGTTTAAGACAATGAGGGAAATTAAAGTGAATGCATCTGAAAATGAACTGAAACCAGTGATATTGCCGTCTATTATCTAAAGGAAAGCCACTCAAGTGTGTCATATAATATACAATGGTGAGTAAAAAAAGAACTGGTAAACAATATGAGCATAATCGATCATAGGCAGAATAAGTTGCAATATGAGTTTTTTCCTGACATTAAATGTAAAACAATGCCTAGAACAAAACAAAACCCCTACACCAAAATTAAATTTCTTTAAAACATATTTAATATGTGGTTTAAATGTTAGTCTTGAGTCAATCCAAACACCCAAATATTTATACTTTTCCACTTTCTGGAGAACTCTACCACCATTATAAGTTAGAAACAAAGAATCAGAATTAAGTTTTTGTCTCGAACCAAAGAGCATTGCACATGTTTTAGTTTGGTTAAGTAATAATTTGTTTTCAGAAAGCCAAGTCTGAAAAATATCAAAGTCATGTTGTAAGGATTCTTGAATTAGTAAAAACGAGGGCTTTGAGGTGTAAATAATAGTATCATCTGCATATAATTGGACAGAACAATCAGAAAAAATAAGAGGAAGGTCATTAATGAAAATAGAAAAAAGAAGTGGACCCAAGGTTGATCCTTGAGGAACACCTCTAGGCTGAATAAGTAAATCAGATTTACATCCTTTGTGAGAAACACACTGTTTTCTACTATGTAGATAGCAACTGAACCACAAAAGAGCATGTTTAGATAAACCAATAGTATATAGCTTGTCTAACAACTCGTACTGGTCAACAAGATCAAAAGCTTTAGTAAGATCATCAAAAATTGATCCAGTAAGAAAACCCTGATCAGATGCCGAAAACACATCATTTGTAAATTTTAAAAGAGCAGTAGTCGTGGAGTAGTTGGATCTGAAGCCAAATTGATATTGAGAGAGAATAATTTTAGTTAGTTTATCAAATAATGATTTAATTGGTTAAAAATAATTTTTTAATAAGACTTTTGCAATGGAACATATACATAAAATTGAAATAGAGATTTGATCAAACAGAGACTTGATACTGGACAACGTCAATGTCAGTAGTTCTTGTTAAGAACTACAATTTGCTTCTTCTACATAAACTAAATTGTAGTTTATGTAGAAGAAGCAAATAATTTGTTACAGACTGAAAACAGAAAATCATGATGGAGATGTGTTTGTCTTTGTACGGGCAAATAAAGACAATCACACAATTTTTGATTTAACGCAAGTTCTTCTTTGAACACAGGCGTATTTCCAGCTGGCAATCAGGCCCAGGGGCGTAAATATAAACAGTGCAGGCAGTGTGGTTGAACTGGGGCCCGTGAGGCAGGGGGGAGTGAATAGAGAACGGGCCCCAATGAGTGATAGCCAACTTGGAAATATGACTGTGTTCAAAGAAGAACTTTCTTTTTGTAAAATAGTCAATCATACCTATAACAAAATCATATATTTGTTTTACATAAACTATAATCAACTATTAAAATTGTTTAATTAATATATATTTTTGATTTTGGGGCGGCACGGTGGTGTGGTGGTTAGCACTCTCGCCTCACAGCAAGAGGGTTGCCGGTTCGATCCCGGGCGTGGGAGCCCTTCTGTGTGGAGTTTGCATGTTCTCCCCGTGTCAGCGTGGGTTTCCTCCAGGTGCTCCAGCTTCCTCCCACAGTCCAAAGACATGCAGGTTAATTGGTGACTCTAAATTGTCCGTAGGTGTGAATGTGAGTGTGAATGGTTGTCTGTCTCTATGTGTCAGCCCTGTGATAGTCTGGCAACCTGTCCAGGGTGAACCCTGCCTCTCGCCCGATGTCAGCTGGGATAGGCTCCAGCCACCCCGCGACCCTCAAGAGGATGAAGCGGTTAGAAGATGAATGAATGAATGAATGAATATTTTTGATTTTCTTTGGTAGTTTTTGTCTCATAAAGATATGTAATGCTAATTGTTGTGTGATATGTGTGTTGATGTCGTCCAGTGACAATATGATATGTGCACAACAGCGTGCACTAGGGCCTGTCATGATAGTGTGCACTGGTGCCCATCGCAACTACCTTATGCCACTGATTGGGCCCCTCCACGGGCCCCAGTGCAAATGCACTGCCTGTATTTACGCCCCTGGAAAAGGCTGCAAACACCTGTGTGACTGTGGAAACACTCAGTCTGTGTTAATGCACCATTTATTAGTTATTCCCATGTTTTATATGTAAAAAAAAATAAAGGTGTTCATAAATAATGTGGAGTATAAAAGTACAGTAAATTCCTATAAAAGTACAAAGTAGCACAAATTGTGAAGTACCATAAAAGTGGTCAGTGAATGCAGCACTCTCAGCTCAGTTCAATAAAGAGCAGTGTTGTTTAATTATGTTTGTGTCCAAAGTTAAATCTCACCGATCCTGCAGCTCTCCAAACTTCAGCCCGAGTGTGTGGCACTCAGCCAGAGCCACAGACACCGCTTTGCCAGACTTGAGAGGGTGAACGAGGAGCTGCGACACTACGCCTACACGGACTACTTTCTCTGACTTCCTCAGGTATTTATATCCGAGACCAAGTCCCAGAACAGCGACACCAGCTCCGATCAGAAGAGCTGCCTTCTTATTCTGGACCAACGCGTTCACAGCCAGCTCCTTCACATCCATGTTAGAGACCCGACAGCTCCGAGGACACTGAACTTTGGTTAGTAAACAGTTTCTGTGAGTGAAGTTCACTGACGCTCCGTTAACGTCAGCTCCGGTTTTCACAGTCCGCCAGCAGCACTGCTTTCTACTGCTTTTTATTTTTCACTCACAAATTAAAGAAACGATTCACAAAATATAAAACAAAAGTCCTGAAAAACAAGTCAACCAAAAGGACTAAACTCAGGTTGTGATAAAACCCTGATACACCTGAACGCACCAATCTGACCTCGCTGTTCTTCTTCTTTGAAGTTTGGCGGCAGTTTGAATCATTGACGTCACATCGCTGCCTCCTACCGGACACACTGAGAACATCAACACCGACATCTGCAGCAACAGAATTGGGCCTAATTATATTTAAGAACAAAAAAAAAAAAGTTTCTGTATATTCTGATTTAATTAATTAATTAAATTAATTAATTTAATCTTTATTTAACCATGTCTATGTATGTACATCGTTTGTATATCTATAAATTCTGACAAAGCAAAACACATCTGTCATGACTGGATAAGGATATAAAGATGAGATTATTTTTTGAATAAGGTATATAGGTAAGGCTGTAAGACAAATATTACTGGTAATTAATTTAATATATTAGAACTACTATTAGGTCATGGAGAAGGGGTGTGAATAAAAAAGTTTGTACTTCCTCCCACTCCTTTTTGGTCATGAAAATAAAATCATTATATGTTGTTTTCAGTTTTTATGCTTCCTTTAGTAACCTGTTTTTTTATGCCTGTCTACCACTGTATGATTATCTTGTTTATTTTCTGCTTACATGTTCAAATTAAACTGCTACTAACTAACTAACTAACTGACTGACTGACAGACTGACTGACAGACTGACTAACCAACTAACTAACTAATTAACAGACTAACTAACTAACTAATTAACAGACTAACTAACTAACTAATTAACAGACTAACTGACAAACTAACTGAATGAATGACTGACCGACCAACCGACCGACTATCTGACTAACTAACTAACTAACTAACTAACTGGTATCTCTGTCACCACATTCTTTATGATGCCCTTAAACTGATTGATGGATATAAGTGTCCTCTCCTACTAAGTGTCTCACAGTAGGAGAATGCAGTTTTCCCCAGATGTGTTAAAACCCAGGGTTCATTAAGGAGCAACCACTCTGAGGAGCGTAGCTGGAAACTACCAGAGCTGACACATGTGATTGTAATTCATATCAGAGAACTGAACACTCATAGATCTTTAAAGGGAAATTTGAGTTTATTTCAACCTGTCTCCTATCGTCCTACATTTGTTTCAAGTGACTAGTGACGAAAAATAATAAAGATTTATAGAATAATGGCTGAATACACTGACGAAGAGCTTCGTGAAATTGAAGAACGGAGGAGGAGGAGAGAGGCGCAACAGGTAGAGGACGACAGAGGAGGAATGGCTGCTGCAAGGCTGCGTAGCTCTGGAGATTGGTGGTGTACCTGTGAATGCTGTGCCCCAGTGCCCACAGAAGAGGAATGCCTCTGTTGCAAGGAATGGGACCGGTTGCAGCCTTAGCTAAATGGTAAACAAACATGGCAGCACACCGGTAAGGTAAGACAACAGGTTTACATGTGGTTTTCTATATGTTCTCTGACATTTATCCTAACGATATGAGGCGGTCTTTGTGGAAAAAAATCTTGTTTAGTGGACTAACTTTGCACTTGAAGGTTGCCCGTTCACTTACGTTTTAACAGGTCTGACGCTACGGCTGTATCTAGGCTAATGGCTAACATGCTAACTATTATTTCTATGTTACTAGTCACTTGAAACAAATTTAGGACGATAGGAGACAGGTTGAAATAAACCGAAATTTCCCTTTAAATAATCAGTTAAAAGAACGGATGATGAACACATCCGTGTGTCAGCACTAAACTCTTTTCTGCTGCTGCTAATTAAAATATGTCCTGCTTGTTTTGCAATGTTGTTGTAAATGTATATACACTCACCGCCCACTTTATTAGGTACACCTTGCTGGTACCAGGTTGGACCCCCTTTTTAATTCTTGGTGTCACAGACTCGACAAGGTGCTGGAAAGATTCCTCAGAGATGTTGGTCCATATTGACATGATGACATCACACAGTTGATCCATGATGAGAATCTCCCGTTCCAGCACATCCCAAAGGTGCTCTATTGGACTGAGATCTGGTGACTGTGGAGGCCATTGGAGTACAGTGAACTCATTGTCATGTTTGAGATGATGTGAGCTTTGTGACATGGTGCGTTATCCTGCTGGAAGTAGCCATCAGAAGATGGGTACACTGTGGTCATAAAGGGATGGACACGCTCAGCAACAATACTCAGGTAGGCTGTGGTGTCTTATTTTCTTACCCTTATGTACTTGTTTAATGTTTTATAATGAAAAGCAATAAAAATAAAGTATTGATTAAACTTAAGACAGTTTATTTTCTCTCTGTAAAAGCAGCAAGTACATTCAGGATTTAATTACCAGTGAAATAAATGTCCAGTTAGCACCATAAAGATTTCTCCCCCCTTCAAACAAAGGGACTAAATGTTTGTTAGCATGTTTGTCCCTCCATCAGCGGCTGATCTTGTACACCACATCTCCGACGTGCAGGATCCCTGTCTTCTTCACGGTGTGCAGCTGTCCAAACAGCGGAGCCGATTTGTAGATGTGCTTCTCTGATGGTTTGCACAGACGATAGCTGTGAAGGAATTTTCACCAGAAAGAGTTCAAATTAATATAAGTGTGAAATCAGACGGGGAAAACTAGAATTACTGCCCTGTGGTTGTATGACTCAAGTACTAAGTTACTTTACAATCTGTTCACCTGCTGACGATAACAAGCGTGCTGAAAGTTACATAGAGGACAGTTTAATAATACAGAGTGTAGATGTACCTCTTCAGTGTCTCCAGAGGCTCTTTCCTGGTGATGATACCAGTTTCAGGGTCAACGGTGGTGAAAACACACCTGGAAACAACAAAGGTACAGGTAAGTTTGTATTCACCCTCTTAACCCTAACCTCCACAGTTACACTTTAACATCATACAGACACTTCACTGACAGTGACTGGTGAATTTAATTTCTATTCAGGGCCCAGTTGTTCAATAAATTTAATCTGAATCAGAATTATCTGGATTTGGAAATCCCATATTTTACTATCCATGACCAGTTGATCCAGTCCAGTGGTACTTTTCCAAAGCACTACTGGACTGGATCAGCCTGAAGCAGAATTTACACTTCTGCGTTGAATCAACGGCATACATACGGTGGGTACATGTCATTGGTCCGACAGCCCATTGGTCCAAAGTCCCGTTGTTCCGATATGTGATTATACCAGGCTATACTGTGTTTGTGTACCATAGAGGATCAGCCAACGCAACAAAAGTAGGCTACTGGTCGAGATACAAGTGTCATAGAGAGGACAGAGTGAAACACCATAACCTCCTGTTATTAACTCTGGGGTCGGGGTTGTGTGGGGAGCTCTCCGCGGTGCTGAACGGCTCCCGGCGGGCGTATTTCTGCCTTGATGGTGCACCGCGACTGACTCTGGGTCAGCTGGGAAAGGCTTGAGGCGGAGCAGGCTCACGGCTTATGTGTTTGCCACTGTCTTTTTCATTTTAACCCACACCATGATCTTTTCCTGACCCTAACCAAGTGGTTTTTGTGCCTAAACCCAACCAGACCTTAACCACAGGGCATCATGATGATTTCAGAACAACGGGACTTCGGAACAATGAGTTTAATATGGTCGGAACAATGGGATGTCAAACCAATGGGCAGACCCCCCTATGGATGGGGCTCTGTGTAGACATGTACCCTTCATCGTCGTCCTACATGCACCTCCTCAAGAATATAACTACACGTCACAGTGACGCAGACCTCCTGTCTGTCTCTGTAAGCTGAAGCCATTTCCCTCAGTGGAAACAAAGCTTTGATTTACTTTAATTTCACAGATAAGAAACAATAATCTGTGAAGACAATAAAGCCTCCACAAAAATAGCATTTTCAGTCTTGTGTGTGATTTATCCTGGTTTCATATGAGCAGAGCAAATCTCTGCTAGCTACTAGGCTAATTTATATGATGCAAAATGCCATAGGCTTGTGCTAATAATGTTAGCATGTTATCTTTGTGGGGAAAACATGTTTAGTATAAGACAGTTTTGTCAGTGAACCTTGTGAGTTGTAATGGAGCTGAATTTTGTAACATTACCTTTGTTACATGTTGCTGTTGTTCCTGGATTTATATGAGCAGAGGAGTAGTGGAGGAGCTGCGATTGCTAGGCTAATTTATACAATGTAAAATGCCATAGGCTTGTGCTAATAACGTTAGCATGTTGTATTTGTGGGGAAAATGTGTCCAGATAAAGACAAGTGTTTGTCTGTGAATGCTGCGAGTTATAGTGAAGCTGATTTGTGTTTGAAATTGTTTCTATTAAGCCATGTTTAATGTGTGTTTAATGTGTGTTTAATGTGTGTTTTGAATCAACTAAACTTTACAGCACTTCACAGAAACTCCACCGCTACCTAGTATTTTGGAGGTGTAACTGCAGAGTGACACAGACACACAACCGCACAAGTATAAATGCTCACAACGGCGTAGGCCACATGCGTAGTCTATGGCATAGAGCCCATGCACAACTAAAAATCCGCCTTGATCCAGATAACCAGGGCTCTAAATGGTACTATTTATCACAATGTAGGCAGTTTGCAAACAATTACATTACCAATTATTGCCGTACGTACCACTAAAGAGAATAAAATGTAGGTCTTGGAGGTTGTAACTTTAAATCTTATTTATTTTTTAATAGTTATTTTAATTTATTTATTTATTTTACATATATATTGACAGTTGTAAATTTTTTATGTGTCTGTTCTGAAATGCTTAAAAAGTACCCTAATGTCTCCTTTATGTAATTTATCACTGTAACAGTTAAACAACCAAGTGTAAAATATAAATAAATGTATATATATTTCATAAGTTTTATTACAGTTTGTCCGTATGCTGGGATCAGGATAATTTGGATCGATCCAACTAAAAAGTTTTGAACAGCACATACTGAAAGTTGGAGTCAGATCAAAACCAAGACTGCATTACAGGATCTAATCCAGTTTCAGAATCCTTTGTCAAGATCCTTTTTCAACCCGTTTTCAAGATTTGATCAAGGGTGCCCAGTAGCAGAATGGGCAGAGCTGGTGTCCAATGTACAAAGGCAATGTCATTGCTGCAGTGACTGCAGGCTCAGCTCCAGCCTGTGGCCTTTTGCTGCATGTCATCCCCTCTCTCTCCCTTTAACACTACATTACTGTCCTGTCAAATACAAGACACAAAAATAATCTTAAAACAAAAAAAAAGATTGGATCCAGTCTGACAGCTGTAATCTGATCAGATTACTTCTGATCAACTGGGTTCAGGGAATCAAACTCAAACTGCAGCACTGACTGTGTAGAATTCTGTCTCTGATTAAAATCTGTGAGAAGCATCAACTGTGTTACCGTCCACATGACATTACACGCTGCAGTCTCACGCTGCCAATCTGGACCTCTTCCCACGAATCCTGAAAAAAAAAAAAAAGAAACAGTTGGTTTTTAGAGTCGGAGATAAAATTAGTCCACGCTGCTTTTCGTGGTGCTTTCTGAAAATCAGAGGACTGACAACAGGGAAGAGGACTCTCTTCAGTCAACAAGAAATGTTCCTGCAGTAGCTTCTTTTGGTCTGTTTTTATATGTACACACTGCCTAACTTACACAGACACCTCACCTCTCTTTACATGATCACCCTCTGTGGCTCCAAGCCAAGAAGAAAACAAGAGGAGGGATAACACCTTAACCTGTGTCCCTGTAGGAAACAAAGCTATGTGACTGTGTTCAGGACCCTGACAGGAGGTGGAAAAACTGTCGGTCTCTCCCATGTGCATTATTTTCCCACTACACTGCTCACAGTGAAAAGGGCGAGGGATTAGTCAGAAGTAAAGCACTGCATGATGATTGTTCCACGCACGAGGGAAAACAAAACCTGATGGGCTGTAGTGTAGAGACACAGAGGATCTCACTTTATTTTTTGTGGTTGTAATCTGATGTTTACATGACTAGCCTTGATATGATTTTCTTTGTTTTAGTGAAAAGACACGAACACAAACCTCATCGAATGCTTCACAGTCACTGATGACGATGTTGGGGCGGAAACGCTCCACCGTGACTTCCTTCTCCAACTTGCTGCTGAGATCCTTGACAGAGGACTCGGACAGCAGCATCACAGGTGCCACATCTGCGTAGGCCACCTGTAACAGGATGCATGGCTAAACACAGCTGAGACAATCACAGATAATACCATCCATTTTCATCCGCTTATCCGGGGTCGGGTCGCAAGGGCAGCAGGCCAAGCAAAGCACCCCAGACGTCCCTCTCCCCAGCAACACTTTCCAGCTCCTCCTGGAGGAGCCCAAGGTGTTCCCAGGCCAGATGAGATATGTAATCCCTCCAGCGTGTTCTGGGTCTGCCCCGGGGCCTCCTACCAGTGGGACGTGCCCAGAACACCTCTCACAGGAGATCAGATGTTGAACCTCCTCCACTGACCCCTTTCGACACGAAGGAGCAGCGGCTCTACTGTGAGCTCCCTCTGGATGTCTGACTCCTCCCCCTATCTCTAAGGCTGAGCCCAGACACCCTACAGAGGAAACTTATTTTGGTTGCTTGTATCCACAATGTCATTCTTTCGGTCACTACCCAGAGCTATATAGGTGAGGGCTGGGACGTAGATGGACCAAGAAATCAAAAACTTTGCCTTCCAGCTCAGCTCCCTCTTCACCACAACAGTCCGGCGCAGCGCCCGCATCACTGCAGACAACGCACCAAACTGCCAGTCCATGCAAACAGTCAGAGGCTTAAAAACCTGAGAATGAAGAGCAACGCAGACTCCAGCACGTCGTCCTACTTACTGTGTTTTGTGGGAAAGGATGCTTGCTGTCCACACGCTTCCTCATCCTCATCTGGGGTTCAAAATGCACCAAGCGGAAGGTCTTCTCTTCCCCCAGATAACGAGTGAGCCAACGAGATGCTTCATCACCGCAGTCCAGTCCCTGACTGTTAGCTCTGTACAGTCTGAAGCAAAGAAACAACAAGAGGCATACAAGTCTGAAAACAGACGGGGAGCAAAAGTAAATGATGTGAAAGACAAAATGACTACTGGTCTAAAATAATCTAGAGGTGTATGACTCCGCCCACCAGTCCACCCTGTGGTTGTATGACTCCGCCCACCAGTCCAGTGTCTCTGACAGTCTCCATCCATGTCAGTGAAAACATGGATGCTTCACACACAGAAGATCTATACAATCAGCACAGTTTCAAGATTAGAGTCACCAATTCAGTATCTGACCAAATGTCTCCCCTTCTGTTCCTGAGATATGACGTTAAAACATGATGATGTCACAGTCAAGCTGACCTTTGACCTTTTGACCTTCATTATTTTATCCTGTTAGACATTTGTGTCAAGTGTGAAGTTTGGTGACCTTCAACCACCAGATTCTTATTGGTTTATTCTAGAGCCCAAGTTGACGTTTGTGCCAAATCTGAAGAATGTGAAATGTGATGTGAAACCTGCAGTCAATGACGGCATTGTTGGGCTGTTTGATGGGGAATCGCAGCTCCTCCATGTTTGGGCCGTTCAGACAAACATGACCTCCATCACAGGTCAGAGACACCAACACCAGACGAGGGTGCAGTTTGCCCGTCACCATGTGACCGTCCTCTGTCACCACCAGCCAGTGTCTGCAATCAAAAATAAGCAAATTAAAAACTAATACTTATTTTTTATCTGGGGCTCCATATTAGCCTTCATTAGCGGAGTATTATTTTGGTGGTATTATTGTTGGTGCAGCTGTTTCAAACACAACCGGATTGTTTTCTGTCTTCCTCAGAGCCGAGCAGTAAAGGCTCTTTTTCTTCTTACACTCTTCTTACTCCCTCAATGAATGGTTCCTATGTATATTGACAGACACCCATGACAGTACAGTGACCCCTACAGGACATATTAGCTTCCCACAAATACATTTTACACTGAGGGTGGCTTCCATAGTCAGTATAAAAACACACAACCATAAATCTGAGTTTGAGTAGATATTTCATCAAAATCACTTTATTCTTTGTCTCATTTAAAATTTGGCCAAAAATAACCTGTTTGCAAGACAAGAGTTAAAAACATTTTTCAGCTCCAGGATTTCATCTCCAACTTTTAACTTTCAAACATCAAAGGGTAAGTTTTATAACTCATTTATGGTGAAGGGAGGATCGTGGATTTTCCTCCAGAAAAAAAGTCACACCCAGCCACCCCTCTCCTCGGATAACTAAAGAACAGTCCCTTACTGTCACTGTTTTCAACTGCACAGATTTTGGTGACATCTCAGTTAAGTTAAAGTTAAATCTCACCGATCCTGCAGCTCTCCAGACTTCAGCCCGAGTTTGTGGCACTCAGCCAGAGCCACAGACACCGCTTTGCCAGACTTGAGAGGGTGAACGAGGAGCTGCGACACTACGCCTACACGGACTACTTTCTCTGACTTCCTCAGGTATTTATATCCGAGACCAAGTCCCAGAACAGCGACACCAGCTCCGATCAGAAGAGCTGCCTTCTTATTCTGGACCAACGCGTTCACAGCCAGCTCCTTCACATCCATGTTGGAGACCCGACAGCTCCGAGGACACTGAACTTTGGTTAGTAAACAGTTTCTGTGAGTGAAGTTCACTAAGGATAAAGTTCAGTGATGCTCTCCAGGTTTCCGTCTGACTTGGGTGTGAACTCACCCTGATGACACCCAGTGGCTTGTGGACACTTGTTTGACACCTCTTGATTGGCTGAGATCCTGAGGACACAATGTACACATAACAGCAGCTATGCTGAACATTACCCCAAGGCTGAATGAACTGGTAGCTCCAAATTCTGAGTAATCATAGTAAGCAGTCTCAGTGGGCCCCCGGCTGCTCCTCTCCATGTCTCTCTGCTCTCTTTCCTTTATTTTGCCCTTTCCTTTCTGGAACCACAATTTCCCTTTCTTGAGTAAAGACATGACAGAGTACTTTGGAGCTCCGGCAGCATCAGCAGCCACTCACTCACTGTAGCACTAACTGCATTAAGAGTAATGCAGGGGCGGACTAAACCATCTTGCATCTTTCAGGGTTGTGAGGGGCCTCAGAGAGCGTCCACTATTATTTCTAAACATACAAAGATCAGTCCTTTAACTGATTTATTCAGCCACTGGGCCGACGTTTGATCTGTTTGAAGAAAGAATGGGAGATGAGAGCGGTGGCAAACCATCCTTCTCCTGGTCTTGCCGTAAACACAGCTCGACGAAAGCGTCAAACTGCAGAGTCAACTTGTGGATGTAGGGGTGCCCTCCTGATGAAGAGGAGGGCTCTCCAGCTCTTACACTCTCGCAGATTCCGGAGTCAGCCCCAGAGCGAGACGGTGTCATCGGCAGCTCCTCTGGTGGAATCTTGGTGGTGTCTAGCAAACACAGCACTGTCCCATTTAAGGCCTCTACACATGATCAGCTGTAAAACCGCTTTGCGCTGGCTGTCCCATTGTTTGGCTATGGAGAGGGCGGCAACGCCTGACAAAGCAGCACCGCTACCCTGTGCCATTTAGGCTAGAACTGCCACTGCTGGTGACCCTCTGAAGGCAGCAGGTATCTGCTCCACCTGCAGTCTTACCTGGAGAGATGTTGCGCAATATGGAACCGCAATTACACACGGCGGATCCGCTGATTATAGTTTATGCAACCAGCATCACACTGGTGGAAAATCACCACAGACCCTCTATAATTTATGTGCGCAGCGAATGAATAATTCTGCACAGTTTCTTTTGCATCTTTTGAATCCTACACTTCACCCCTTTTGAACCTACATGTAATCAGTGCAGGTAAATGTTTAGCAAGATGTTCATATTAAACCAGTTGTCCCCGCCCCTTTTACCAGACTCAACAACAGATGAGTCAGAAGCAGCAGCCCTGTCTGCCCATAACTTCACCCCTCCCCGTCCCAGTGAAGAAGGTGAGCAACACATGCCTCATTGCAGGGAGTCCGTGGCAATTTCTCTCTCTCTCTCTCTCTCGCACTTTTTTACCATTACAAAAAAGAAAACAAAATATTTTTTAATGACAGAAATTCATACAAATTATTTTTCCACAAAATGATTATTATGAAACAAAAACAGCCTCCGACTGTCTGTACTGGATGCTGGACAGCTGGAAACATTAAGCAGCCTAACTCAGCCTGTATTAAAGGTACAGGCAGTATTAAAATAATCCAGTTAGACGCTTTCATTTAGATTGAATTATGGCCGTTAAATGACATCTATAGATACAGACTTTATTATTCCCTCATGAAGGGCAATTTATTTGAGCAGCTTGCACACACACACACACACACACACACACACACACACACACGCATTGTTCATTTATTGATATCAAAAATCTGCTGTTTTATTATTTTTGAGATGATGATCTTAATTTACTTTGAAAAGTTAATGTATATTTAAGTTATTTTTTTTAAGTCTTTCATTAATGTGTTTTTCCATTTTGGGATTTTACAATAAAAATTGCAAATAGACTGTAAAAGATGGCCTTTAGCACATTTTTTATGGCGGCTTTTAATCTTGCATCAAATAGTGAATTGCATACTGTATGCAGACTGTTGCATGTACAACTCACTAGCAGTAATTGTCCTGGTAGTATTGAACTACAAGAAGCAAGACAGTTTCAAGCCTTCAAAGTTAGAGTTATGTAAAGCTTTTAATGGGTCAGTTAGGTCCTAGAGACTGGTGACAACAGCTGCGCAGGGGGGGCCAACTGTGATTTTTTTTCATGGGGCCCAAAATTCCTGGTGGTGGCCCTGCACAAGATGGAGTCAGGACGCACTGAAAACACTTCAGACAGCTCCAAGACAAAATGTGTGTCTCGTGAAACTCTCTCAGAGCTGTCTGTTCCTGTCAGACTTGAATCCACCCAAACTCCTGCGAGTCATCTTTTTTAAACGAGGCTCCACATTTAATCTGAACGCAAGTGGATGTGAGACTGTTTAAAAATAATTTCAGACTTATGTCCCAGACAACACACGTTTCCTCTGAGGGAAACTCTGCAGGGTTCCCAAACTGTCAGTGCATCATGACGTGGAGAGCTCTGTGATTAAACCCGGTGAAAATGTAAAAAGCCATGACTGTCGCAGCTTTTGATGCCTCCACCTATAAAAATGCGTTCTTTCAGATCCTGCCACGTGTCCAAGTGCCCCACAGGTGCGCACAGAAAGTGGAATGACCAAAAGTCTCGTCTCCCTTTGTTTTAATATACTGCCGGGTAGTTTCATCTATAATTATGCATCATCAGTTGTTAGCTGATTGTATTTTGTATTAATGATCTAAGTTGTCAAAGTGACTAAAGCAGATAAATAAATGTAGCGGAGTAAAAAGTACAATGTTTCCCCCTGAGATGTAGATGAGTACAAGTATAAAGTAACATACAGTAAAAATACTCGAGTACCTCAAAACCTCTAAATTTTAATGATGGCAGTTGCAAAGTTTTCTGTTTCTACTCAGCACTGAAGCAACATCACAGGACAGGGAGTGCTAGTGTATTGAATATCAGCAGGACCTCAAGTGTGATATTACTTTTATACAAACAACAGTTCTACAAGCGCCATTTATCGTCAGTAAAAAGCAGCAACAGGTTCTGATTTGTTTGTTTATGTTATGATTTATTTAGCTCCGCCCACACAAATAGCTCTGCCTAGACCAGGCCTGGACTGTTGACAAGCAACACAATCATCCCTGCACACTGGCTCACTGCTCTGTGTAAACTAGATCTACGTTAAAACACAGCCCAGCTGCTGTGTATCATGTCGGCTACATCTGTGTGTTTCTATTTATTTTTCAACCAGTGAAATCAGTCTGTTGACAGTCTCTTAGGTGGTTTACCTGTGGTGATGATGAGTTAACAGCTTCATCAGCACGCTGCATCGTCTTCTGATGTCATGTGACCATACCTGGAGTTTTACAGTGAAGTATTCAGGCTTCTCTCCATCCCCTCCTTCTTGTCTGACGATCATTCATTATTTAACTGAAACGTTTTTAGTGGAGATATGCTCCTCTTTGGTGCAAAGTTAGTTACCACAATGATGAATGGCTCAGAACAGCTGTAAAGCGGAGTGATACATGCAGAGTGACAAGTCCCAGTGCTGTTATACTGTATATCAGAACTCATTTAATGCCTCTTGTCCAGTCAGATTGTTTGGTCGGAACTAACTGTTGTTCAATAATTACTAAAAACTACTAATGTTTTTAACATCACGATTCATAATAAATCTAGAAATTAATATTTAAAAAAAATTAAGGGTGAATAAGGTGCTAGAGGGCAAAAAGCATCAAAACAGAGCTTGTTCATAAAAAGAAACAATAAATAAATCCCAAGGTAGGACCGGCCAGACCCCCCCTCAGAGGCCCGGGCTGAGCCCCCAATATAATCAAATCCTAGAAACACCCCTGCCTTAGGAAAATGTTTTAATGAATCAGGGGAGAGTTAGGGTTGTTGTCTTTCATTTTCTTCTTTGATTTACTATGCATTATTCATGTAATCCACCTTCTACTTATATTTGAGGAGCCTCTTGGACGAGAGGTGAAACGTCTTCTAGAAGGACTATCTAGAGTCAGTGTTTGTTTTGTCCGTTCTGGGCTTCTGTAGAAACATGGTGGTGCAACATGGTGATCTCTGTAGACAAAGACCCACTCCCTACGTAGATATAAACGTCTCATTCTAAGATAACAAAAACACAACGACTTTATTTCAGTGATTATACACTAAAGATATTATTATATTATATTCCATTTCTGCCAACATATCCCCCTAAGTCCTACACAAAGCTTTGATTCAGTAAAATTAATTAGATATAGTGGTGGGAAAAAAATGAATAAACATGAAATTAAAAAACACACAAATGCACTCTAACACTCAGCATAAACTGACACAACTATGTGACAGACACCGTCACTTTTAACCCACCCAGAATATTCCTGAAAACAGAGAATAAAGCGAGTGACGTAATGCGATCGCTGACCTTCTCAGTGGAACTATTTTTGTCTTTGACATAGATACTCAGGTCTGAGGCCAAAGTAGAAAACAGCAGATGCTCCAGCCGCAGGGGGTCAATACAGGGATTTGTCGGATGGATCCTCCTTCTGTTGCTTTTCTGTGCACATCTAACGACTGAAGGCAGATTCACAGGCGCACGGCCAGGCCTTACAAGCTGGTTGGATGTTGCAGTGGCAAGCAAATTTTGATAATGAGATACAGTCCTGACGGCTCGCTCACACTGATGTTATCGTTCTGTTCTTGGAGCTACAGTCTCCTGAACCTGGGCTCATCACTGATGCTTTTTCCTGCATTACTGCTGCTTTGTTTTAATATAGAGTCTTTCAGCATCTGAAACGTTTCAGTGTGTAAGGAAAATTTAATCAATCTTTGCTTCTTGTGAGCTAAAATTGTTGGGAACCCCTGTTGTGATGCATGAACTCTACCCACAATATTTAACCCTTCTAGACTGACCATCTGAGAGACAAATAACCAGTTAGTGAAATTACTTCCCAGAGAGCAGCTGGACTCCAAACAACAACATAAAGACAAGTGCATGTGTGAAGTCCAAACCTCACAATAAATTATGACAGAAATAAAACTTAACAGGCAAACACAGCCTGACATAACCAGTGTAAAACATGAAAGGACAAAATAGCAGAAACACAATCACAAAGCAATTCAATATCCATGTGGTAAATATACATTTGTTAAAGACTAATAAGGTCCAGTTCTGATGTGTGGTTTGTCCTGCTGTGTTTGGCACATGTTACTCTGATTATTGAAAATTTATCCATTGAGACATTTTATTATTTTGGTGCTGAGACAGCAGAAATACAAGCAACCAATGTCTGTCCTCCTTTTACCTCAAAATTCAGTCATAAAAATGATTATTTAAGACCTTAATAGAACCTTGCTCATAGCTTGTGAATTTGTATTTAAGTAAATATAGCTCTCACACACATATCTAATGGGTCCATACTTTGTAAATAATTTCTTGGAAAGTTTCCCAGAAAGAACTGGTGAGAAAAGCTCCATTTAAACTCAAGTTCATCTCTATTTATTATTTATTCAAAGGACTACTGTGTAGAATTTAGTGCCATCTAATGGTGAAGTTGCAGATTGCAACCAACTGCAAATTCTCCTGTCTGCCGAGCGTGTAGGAGAACTGTGGCGGTGAATAAAGCGGATGTTCCTACACTGTAAAATTCTTTTACAGTAAATTACTGGCTACTAGTTGCATCGTTTTTACAGCAAGTTATTGTGAAATTACAGCTGTATACTGTGATCTCGTTATGTCTGCATCGTACTGTAATTTAGCAGTGTGCTCCTGTAAAATTATTATATTTGACTGTAACCTCACAGTTAAAGCGAGAAACATCCCCCTGCAGAGCTGGAGAGCCATGGATCTAGACGTGAGCGTGTGCGAGTTTCAGAGCCATCATTTTAGACGTGGGCATACGTGAGTTTCAGACTCTCAGTTGTGTTGGATGGACAGAGATTGCTAAATACATATTTTCCATCGTTGTTGCAAAAAAACAACATTTGCCTTGCGTTCACATTTGCTTGTTTAAAACAGAAACAGAAAAATGTTCCACTACCTAGCGCACTAGCTCGCTAGCTAATGCTGTAAGCTAGCTGAAAAGTTGTCTATTTCCACTTTAAAACGTTGATTAAAAACGTTGCAGTTTGTTACTTTGAGTTGGATTAGTGCTAAAATGGATGATCCGGAGGAACAAGACTGCCTGTTCCGGAGAACAGGAACACAACTGTCATTTTTTCCCCCCGGGGATTTCGTGTTTTTGGATCATAGTGTTTATACTTTTACTGAAGTAAAAAAAAATCTTCCATCACTTACATCATAGCACAAATTTCAGTCGCTATCAACACAATACCGCTCACCTTGTTCCTCAGGTGGGAGTCGGGCTGGTTCATTGACAGCAGGAGGTACCTGGAGACGGGGCTGCTGAGGATGAAGCTGCATCTGTAATAATTAAATGTCGGCTAAAAGAGGAGCAGAACGTAAACGCTCAGATTGTTCTGTGAAGATATTGACTAAAATTAGGGGAGGAAACGTTGCCTATTTGACTATCGACCAAAAGGTTGATTTCCACCACTCACTGACTCAGTTCCTTTAAGTGTGCACCAGCATGCACGATACCAGGACCTCCCCTAAATCAAATGCAGTTCACATCCTTAATGTCATTAAATACACCTGTGCTTTTCCCACCATAACAAAATGTCTGCCGTGAGAAAGGTCTGCACCATTTGCACCTGGTTTGGGGGCAGGACTGAACCATTTCATGTAAATAGGGGGGAAGTACTGAGGCTCTCTGGTGTCCAGTTTTGGTGGGAGAGAGACTGTAGCCTCAGTTTCCTGTTGTTAGCTGACAGGAGTGGCACCTGGTGTGGTCTTCTGCTGCTGTAGCCCATCTGCTTCAAGGTTGGACAAGGTGTTGTTGCTTCAGAGATGCTCTTCTGCACACCTTGGTTGGAACCAGTGCTTATTTGACTTCCTGTTGCCTTTCTATCATCTTGAACCAGTCTGGCCATTCTCCTCTGACCTCTGGCATCAACAAGGCATTTTGGCTCACTGGATATTTTCTCTTTTTGGGACCATCCTCTGTAAACCCTAGAGATGGTTGTGCTGAAAATCCCAGTAAATACTCAGACCAGCCCGTCTGGCACCAACAACCATGCCACGTTCAAAGTCACTTCAATCACCTTTCTTCATCATTCTGATGCTCCGTTTGAACTTCAGCAGCTCGTCTTCACCATGTCTACATGACTAAATGCATTGAGCTCCTGCCACGTGATTGGCTGATTAGACATTTGCGGTAATGAGCAGCAGAACAGGTGTACAGTACCTAATAAAGTGGCCAGTGAGTGTATATAAATATATATCAGTGCTTGGCGCAGCTTGTAATGTGGTATCTTCTTTCACAGAGTATCTTTAGTTGCAGCAAATTTAGCTGTCTTAAAGTGTTTCTGCTATTTTGTCCACCCCCTGCTCGCTGCACCACCTGACGATGTGTTGGATCATGTAACAAATATACATACTGCTACAAACTGTGACACAATGAGACACCGCCATACTTTCCTGCTCGTGACTAACCTGCTGTAGGTTGTCCGGAACTGGACTTCAGTCAGAATTCCCAGGGGGACACCATCTGGACCAAACAGTCATTTCTATACATTCAGCAGGCTTTTCTCACACTGTACATGTTCATGAACAGCATGGAGATGATAAAATCACACCACCACATCTTATACAGCACTTACATGGTATAAAGAAATTCATACACCTGCTCTGTGAATCATAAGTCATTTAAGGTGGTTATCTGCTGATCAGGACGTCACGAAAAACAACATTAAAACTCACAAACACTCAGTTTCTGGGTAAAATATTCATGTTTTTAATGTTTTCTGTGGGTGTTCTTCTCTTTACTTCAGCAAATAGTACAATATTGTTTGAAACTTGTCAGACAAAATAATATTCCGATTGTACATAGATCCCGTGGCAAGTTAAAAAAATGTTCTAACAATTATTTCAAGTACTCTGTGTGTGTTCAAGTACGACTTTGTACCCTGACATCTTTAAAAACAATTTTCTTTGCCAAGCTAGAAACAGAGGAACCTGTTCACGCTGGTGCAACAAGACGTCGTCCTACTTTAAAACTAATACAGTACTTAAATATAATGTACAGTAGACTGATGTTTTCTGGGTCACTTCTTGTTAGAAGCAAGTCAAAGCAGAAGCGTCATCATCCGTTATCATGTGCAGACAGTACTCTTATTTTTCAACATGTTCATCACAACAGGTCCGTGTCATGAACAGAGACGAGATCAGTTCATCAGCAGACACCAGGGTCTCATTTATAAACGAGGTCTGAAAGAGGCGTACCCCACTTTTCACGCAAAAGTTGTGATGTAACAAACAGACTTGGTGGGAGAAACTTTGACCCATGCTTACAAACATTTTGGAGACAGGATATTGGTGACGCAGTGATTGTAGAAAATGTTGAATATTTTTGCTGCGCATTTTTGGCTTTTGTCTCTATGCACATTTTTAGTTTGGATGCTACGCATTGTTTTATAAATGAGACACCAGACCTTGATCAAATATTGTTTGGCATCATTTTTATGCTTCAAACGTGTTTTCACCAAACATGGCAAATTGGTGAAAGCCGAAAGAAAAAAAATCCACCTTCAGATATTCAGAATATCACAGACCTGTGATTTATCAGCCTGGTAACCAGAATATTGGGAATGTACGTTTCTGCACACCACAAATATGTTACATTTGCACTTTCACACAAATCATAATGTTTAAGATGGAGATTCTGGGGGAACGCAGAGGACACATCTCTTTGAATATTTAGAGCAGGTGCATTTGTCCCCCATAAAACATTTAAGTAGCAGAGAACTTTTATTTTGAAACAAGACATTTCAATGATAAATTTGTGGATGAAAATTCACCAGAATGCAGTAAAGCAAATGTCTGATGCTCAAAGTTTCCTGCAGACCCCTGAACCCCCCGCGCCCTTCAATGTTGACACGAAACTGAGGCCCTTGTGACGCAGCGTATGTGCTGACTGTGGAGGATGGTGGCGGCATAATATCTAAGCGAGACATCTGCCAAGCTGCAGACCACCGTTTGAGACCAGCAGGTTTTGTTACCGATTGTGATTCAGCACCCCATCGCTGTTTTTCCAACGGGGATTGTCCTAAGAAAAGTGGTTGGTGACGACGTAACCAACGTTTTCATTTTCATTCTAAGACTCGTCATTTAAAACACAATAAGCTTTTATTACACAGCTTTGTTGAAAACTCAGTTACATCATTCTGCGGTCTGGTATTTCTGAGCAGCAGACTGTTGCCATGGATCTGATCATACAGGCGTACGCCTGTGGTTTATTTTGCAACCTGCTCCCTGTACATTATCCTTTACATCCCTATAGGAGGATAAGCTCAAATGGAAGAGCGCTCACTTAGCTTGCTAGAATGATGCCTGCATCCTCCAATTCAACCTTGTGCAAATATCCCCGCTGTGGATGAATAAAGGATTATCTTATCTTATCTCACATAAAATATAAAGGACTGCTAAAGTGGCTTGTGGCCCCTTGCAAAATAATAATAATAATAATAATAATAATAATTAAATAAATTAAAATACATTAAAATGTGAGGAAACTCCCTCAAGGTGCTCTTGATGTTGCGTTCACAAGAATGAGACAGATGCAAGGTCACAGTGACCTTGACCTTTGACCACAGAATTCAAATCATTTTATCGTTGAGTCCAATTTGATGTTTGTGCCAAATTTTAAGAAATTCACTCATGGCTTTTTTTGAGATATTGCATTCACCAGAATGGGACAGCTGGATGGACAGCCTGGAAACATAATGCCTCCGGTCTATCGCTGCTGCAGGGACATTTAAAATAACAAACAAACAAACAAACAAACAAAAACTACATCCCTCAGGCCTCTTGTCACATCTGAGATGTGTGTGAGTTGTTAGCACTTCTATCAAAAGAGGCATTACTCTTGTAAATGCTCAGATGTCTTCAATTAAACGACGACTGATGACTAAATAAATTAAATTAGTTCACAAAAAGCAAATATTAGGACATTAATACAACTTTATGTAGCTGAACTTTGTTTTCGTCTTACTTCCTGCCCCATTAATCATCACATGAACCCTCAGAATGGCTTGAAACCACTGGACTAAACTACTGAGCTCTATGTAAAGCAGTTAAAACTGGCTCCACTTCGACCAGCAACATCTAATGCATCAGTCACAACAACCTCACACTGTTACATACAATAATATCACACTCACAGGGACCTTTTTTTTTTTTTTTTTTTACAGAATTTTTACTTTTGATGCTTCCAGTGCATTTTGCTGACACGACTTCTATCCTTGCACTTAAGTCAGACCTCTTCCTTTTTTATTTGACACCAAAACTGGTTAAAGATCTCATGTGCAGCTGCCAGAAATAATCTCCGCGTGATGTCACATCGTGTCGCCTGCAGAAAAAATACACCACTAAACACCAAGAATAGGTTCAGAAATACAAGGAATAGTATCTGAGGGTGGATTTTTTTCCCTCTGCCGTCAATCACAGAGACCGAGTCTATTGTGGCGTAATTATCTGTGATTGACAGCCAGCTTATTATCCATTGTCCAAACACAGAAAGCCGCCTCCCATCTGCCACCACAAACTGCTCCTAAAAAATACTCTGCGTGAGCTGTTTGATCCAGATGTGATTCAAACGGCTCTGCACGCTTCTCGTGTGAATGTCTGATGTGTTCAAGAGTCTGTGAAGCTTCATCGTCCTTCAGGTCAACAGAGCAGAGTGGAGAGAAATATAATAGAGTCACACCCCAAACATTTACTGTGATCGACTGTTAATACTTTGATCCTCTCAGACTTTGTGTTGTTCAGTGTTTCCTGTTATAGAGAATGTGAACGTACGTCAGTCTGTGTGGGATGGGGGCGCCATCATGTCTCTAATACCAAGTATTAATATCATGAAGTTTGTTTATGGAATGAAAATGTTCTTTTACTGGATTCCTCTGTGTCTTTGTACAAAAGAGAAAAAAATTTGATTTACAACAATGTTGATCACTCTTAGAAACTGCTGTTCATGCTGTGAGTGTAACAATTACTTTATATTTAAATTTTGACTGCATACTTCTGTGGTGAATAATTACTGAATTGTAGTATCTAAAATGTATTGACAATTTTGACTGTATTTTGCCATTTCTATGTCTTCTGGGGATAAACCAAACTAAACTCAAAATTAACAAAAAAAAATCTAAACTACCTTAACTAAACTAAGCTAAAATAAAATAAATCTAAACTGAACAAAAAATAAAATAAATCTAAACTAAAAAAATAAAATAAATCTAAATTAAACTAAACTAGAATAAACTAAACCAAACTAAATTTAAAAAAAACCTAAAGTAGAATAAAACTAAACCACAATAAACTAAGCTTACATGTAACTAAAATAAAATAAAACAAAACAGAAATAAAATAAAATGAAACTAAAGTAAAATAAAACTAAATTACACTAAACTAAACTAGAAAAAATAAACTAAAACTTAACTAAACTAAACTATAAAAAACTAAACTAAAATAAGATTAAAAAAACTAAAATAACACCAAACTGAACTAATCAAATAAAATGTCACGATACTAAACAAAAAAATAATAAAATAAATTTAAACTGAACAAAAAATAAAATAAAATAAATCTAAACTAAAAAAATAAATCAAAATTAAACTAAACTAGAATAAACTAAACCAAACTAAAAAAAATAAATAAAAACTAAACTAAACTAAACTAAAACTAAAAAATTAAACTAAAACTAAAACTTAACTAAACTATAAAAAAACTACACTAAAATAAGATTAAAAATAATTAAAATAACACCAAACTGAACTAATAAAACAAAACAAAACAAAACAAAAAATAAAATAAAATAAAATAGTTGTATGCATTCAGTCCAAAAACATGATAGTAGAACCACAAACTCATATTTTCTAATTCTGACAAGGAACACAAAGTTAAGTGATGACAGGTTTATTAATGGAAGGCTAACGGTTAGAGGGACCGACAGTTAGCTTTAAAAGACTTCATCAACATTTTGGGGAACACACTCGTTTGTTTTCTTGTCAAGAGGTAGATGAGAAAATTGACATCACTCTCGTGTCTGTTAAGAAGCCTCGATCAGTGGTTCCCAACCGGTCCGTCATACGTGTGTTTGGTAATGTCGTGAAGCCAGTTTGCTGTCTCTGTTAAGCAGCTGTCTGTTATTCACTCACTCTGCAACGGGAAATGGCACTTCAAAATAAAAGCTTCTGCTGGAAATTCACTGTACTTTAAAAATAAAGTTAAAAAAAACTTGACACTTTCATGAGTCACTCATTCAGAATGGACCTGCGACCCACTTTTAGACTGTGACCCACCAGTTGGGAACCACTGACCTAGCCTATGGAGCTGGAGCCGGGAAGCTAGGTTAGCCTAGCTTAGCATTAAGACTGGAAGCAGGGTGAAACAGCTAGCTGTAACATTGTTATTTTATTTATTTTTTTTAATAAGATTATCACCAAACATTTTTGGGATGTTTTTAGAGAACGTTACCCAACCTTTAAGAAGAACACTCTGGGAAATAAAAGAAAACTTCCCACTGAAAATAACACTGGAGCACTGCATTGTAACGTTCTCAGAACGTGTTGGGAACCACAAAATTCTGTCTGGGATATTATAACAATATCGGGGCGTCGGTGGCTTAGTGGTAGAGCAGGCGCCCCATGTACAAGGCTGTTGCCACAGCGGCCCGGGTTCGACTCCAGCCTGTGGCCCTTTGCTGCATGTCACTCCCTCTCTCTCTCCCCCCCTTCACACTTGTCTGTCCTATCCATTAAAGGCTAAAAAAAATGCCCCCCCCCAAAAAACAATGGTTATCAACAAATATTTTTCAGGATGGTTTCAGAGAACGTTACCCTGCTTTTAGAAGAATGTTCTGGGAACTAAAAGAAAACATTACCACAACATTACATTAGAACATTCCTCGAATTTGGGCTAGCTATGTCCAAAGTAAAAATCTGCCTCTGCAAAAGTTCAATAATTAACATGTCTCGTTTTAAATCAGCACACAAACAGGAAGCATTTAAAAAAGCTAACTTGTGATTCATGCTCGCTTACTGTCGACAAACAACAGTTTATTTATTCAAAGTCTAAATGGCAAAGTATCTTTGTGGCCATCGTCTTTATAATGACGGGATTAGGGGGTCGTTTAGCTCAGGATATTTCTCGACCTCAACAAGAAGTCCCTCCTCATCCTTTCTTCATCACACACGAAACACAGCAGCAGCTACAGAGTTCTCTTAATGCCTCCATGGAGAGGAGAGGAGTTGAGCTGCCATAGGAGCAGAGAAAAGGAGCTGCTATGGGAGCTGGTGAGTACCAGCAGAGAGTGAGTCGGGGGGAATGCATTTAATACTGGGGGCAGCAAGGCTGGAAATAGAATAGTGACGTGAAGTGGTGCATTCAGGAGCACCGACGAGTCTAACCACCACCGGTGCGGGGATATACATAGAAAATAATAGCTGCATATTTTTTGATGTGCGCCATTCACCACCGGTGTGATTTGGCATTCAGAATGTTTTTACAACCAACATTAGCTGGGCTAGCTCTGTCCAAAGTAAAAATCTGTCTTCTCTAAAGTTTAATAATTAACATGTCTCATCTTAAATCAGCACACAAACAGAAATCAACTAAAAAAGATAACTTGTGGGGCGTCGGTGGCTTAGTGGTAGAGCAGGCGCCCCATGTACAAGGTGAAGGGTTCGAGTCCAGCCTGTGGCCCCTTGCTGCATGCCATCCCCTCTCTCTCTCCCCCAAATAACAGTTTCTTCAAACAGCACTTGGCCTGGTTCTGGTCTGGCAACATCGCCATGACGACAAGATTCAGGAATGTCACTGTGCCAGGCTGTTGTGCACCAAGTGCATATTTCCCAAAATGTTGAACATTTCCTTTAAGCAAACAACACATTGCGTTAATGAGTGAGTTTTAAAGTTTTAACGTTGGAGAGAGCAGGCGAACTGTTTTACCTGTTTCCAGGATAAACTGATTGTTTCCTAGCTCCGGCTCCATGTGCATATTTTCCAAAACTGTTGAACTACTCCTTTAATAGTGCACAAACTGTACGTCACAAGTACCTGGATGATTGGTGAGTATCTGCTCTGGTTCCTGAAGGACTGACAGAAGCACCACAGTGGAAACACCATGAAGGAGAACAGTACCTGCTCTGGACCGACTTCTGGACCCAGCAGAGTCAAACAGTGACTAATGTACCCAACAATCAGACACGCCTCACAGTACAGTAACGCTGCAGTGAACACCAGGCCGCTCAGGTCAAAGGTTCAGCTGAGTGTCAGAGATGCTGATGTAGACTCACGAGCTTCGTCGTGTCGTTACACAAATCCAGTGAAGTGTGTGTTCAGAGTGTGTACTTGTCATCACCGTACAAAACTGTGTTAGAGATATGTCATCATGGTTGTTTGAACTTTTCCACTTGTGGCGTTACGTAATGCAGCAGGTGTGTGACTGATGCACCAGCACAATAACAGAGGCAGCAACACAGAAAATGAGTCATATTGAGTCCCTGAGCATGTGTCAGCTTCAGCGCAGCTCTGATGAGTTTGTTAGAAAGTTTCAGGGGAACACGAGTCAACTTTGAGTCGGAGCTGCATCAGTCACAAACACTCTGAAGGGAAACGTCTAGAAACACCACAAACTACAACTTTAAAGTTTCACTCTGCGGCATTTTCCTAAAAAACAATGTGTAGTCTCGCACAGAGGTCATGTCTGTCTCAGTCATCATGTATGACTCACTCTCAGTGTGGCTGCTCTCTGCCTGGATTTTCTTTTTGCTTTTTATTTTCCATGTCCGGGACGTTTATTGGCGTGTTCCCCCACAGCGCTCAGGTGAGGTCGGGGCTTTATGGAAAGGTAGCGACCAGGCACCAGACTGAAGGCAGCAGGCCTCCAAGTAGTCATGCGTGGCCGGACTTCACAGCGCTGTGTCTGCGCTTGAGAAAGGTCTGGTGTCACCATATTATCATTCTGCTACAGGAGGGAAAATGCTGTGGCTCGTTTTTGATTCACGATTGTCCTGGACGGAGCTAAGTGCAGGATGCAGTGCAAAATACACACACAGTGACAGGGCTAAGTGTTAGCATCACTTGGCTAATGTTATGTTTTTAAGGGGTTTAACGACAGAGTTTCAGTGTCAATGTGAGTTCGTTTGGACCATTTAATGATTCAGTGTTGAGTGTTAGCGCTGCTGCTGTGTTAGCTCATGCAAACCACACAGATTCTCTGGAAAGTTTGCTGATTCGGTGGGGAGTTGAGGCGGGCCGAGATCAAACCCCTGGCACAAAAAGTTTCGTATTCAGGTCTCATTTGACTGCACACATTTCGAAAGTGTGGCAACTCCGACTGACTGTGTCTGAAAACAGATCAACATCAGGCATGAGACGGAGTCTGGGCTTCTCTGAGGTGCGTTCACAAGTTGTCTGATTCACTGTACATCTTCACAATAATTTTCCAAAAGAACAAAGCAGGCATGCCTTATTTCACGACCCAAAATTGGTCAAAACGTGCAATTTTCAGTGCGGAAGTTGACAGCTCGGAGGTTGTTGTTGTTTACCGTGGCACAGGGGATTTTAAATAATGTAGATAGTGGAAGGAAGTGAGAATGCGAGGCGAAATAGTCAGCAGGTGGCAGACTTAAGGCTCATTTATTCTCTCTTTACATATGAAAACACATTGTAAGACTTCATACTTCCATGTGTCCTTTATGTTGGCACCAATACAGCCAATAGATGGCACTAGGAGGCGGAGTCAAAAGTTTCAGACAACAAACGAGGCGACAGTAGTGGAGGTCGTACTGTTAAATGGAGGCAGTGTTGTAGACGGTCTGTGAGGCCATATAACGTTTCATCGCAACATGTGGACGGAGAATCCCCACGATATCTGGTGCTGCTGCACTGTTTCATCTGTATCTGCAAGCTTCCAGGAAACGTGCACAAATATGGATGAAATGAACGCAGAATACGGACAGAAGGCTCCGTCCGCCTTCGTCTCAACGTTGAGTATAAATAAGGCCTGGGAGCCACAGTCTGCGTCCGGGGAGACACACTAACATCCTTGAGACAAAGTGCTGAAAAAACTCAAATACAGTGAGGTGACACACCAAGGGAAAATGAATCTGGGGCGTTTACTGTCACTTTCAATGGCGAGTGTGTTAACAAACTGTAACCAACAATCCTGCATGTTGACCTTTAAGGAATGAACCCTGTGTTGAATCAGCACCTCTGAGATTATTATCAAAAACACTGAAATTGTAGTTTACTGTGGAGCTGTTGTCTCAGGTATTTTATCTCAACATGTTTATCGTGATGCTGCTAACTTGTGACCATCCTCGTGCAGCACCTGATCTGCCGCTCTGCAGCTGTGTACACTGAGCACCTCACGCGCTGCAGCATGTTCACATGTAGTGACACGGATGACTTCCCCTGTCACACGGGCGCCCCTACATAGGACCTTTTAGTTGAAGCCGTGCATACGACGCTGTCTCAGACACATATTTGAGTTAGACTGTTTACAGTACTGTCTGTGCTCTTCCCTTCCGCATTCGTCCTAATGTTTGCTGGGATTATAGCACCACAAACTTGCAGTCACGTCTTTGCTGTGAGGACTGCCAAGTCTCTGCCGTCCACTTGGCAGTATAGACACATTGTGCTGTAGTGAATCTGCAGTATTGAAAGTCTACACGGAGCTGCGTCTCTTAAACATCCTGAACGGGGAGAGAATGTGTAGGCCCGTTGTTATGGAGCTTATGCTTGAACACTGGCGTGGACTGCAAACGCAGCCTGTTGATCCAGGCTCCATGTAGTGAGAACAGTTACTGTTCTGCTGCATGTAGGCATCAGAGAACGTCAGCTCTTGAGGGATCATGTTGGGGATGGAGCCCTGCTCCTTCTCCTTGCTCCTGTACCACAGGCAGGAGCATATAGTCTGGAAGTGCAGCACCTCCGTGTAGACACCTTTTAAATCCTTCCCCTTTGTTGGGTCGTCGGCTACAGGCGTGGAAGAGGCCGAGGCCGACACCGGCAGAAGACGAGCCACCTCTCCTCTGGGCTTACTGATGGACATCAGGGCCCTCTGCTTGGCGTCCCTGCGCTCGTCCTCGGTGTTCATGGTCAGGAAGCGAAGCACCACCAGGTTCAAGAACGCTCCGATCACCGTCAGCCCCATCAGGATGTAGACGAAGCAGAAAGCCACGTACCGAGGGTCGTTCTGCAGCGCGTCGTCCCTCTGCAGAGCCACGTAGTCTCCGAACCCAATGGTGGTGAGCGTGATGAAGCAGTAGTAGAAGGCATGGAGGAAGCTCCATCCCTCGCAGTGGGAGAACGCCACGGCCCCCACGCACAGGGTGCTCATGCAGGAGAAGAAGCCCACTGTCACCATGTTTGCCATGGAGACCTCGGTGTGACGCATTCCCAGGCACTTCTTGGCTTGGTGCAGCAGGTACCTGACGAACGTGTTGATCCGCTCACCCAGGCTCTGGAACATGACCAGCGTGAGCGGGATCCCCAGGAGGGCGTAGAACATGCAGAACACTTTCCCTGAGTCGGTGCTGGGCGCTGCATGGCCGTAACCTGAAGGAGAAGACATCACAGGGTTCAGACAGCGTGTCCGTGTTTTTATATGTTGTCTGAGAAGCTGTGACGTGGAGAGGCCGCCTGACATCAAACTCTGATAATAGAATGATTATTTCAAAGTTGTTGTTTGAGTTAAATCCACAGGAAACAAACACACACTCCCACTAAATCCATTTTACAATTACACAGATTACACCTGGTGTTTTTTTAGAGGCTGATTCTGATTTTTTTTACTCAGTATTTTTAGATTTGACTGTTTTAAACCAAATAAAGAAAAATAAATGACAGAATCTATTTTTTCCCACCAAAATTATATTTCTGGCATTTGATTTATTAATTTATTTATCTATCCAGGAAAGCCTCATGGAAATACAGTTATTCAAATAAATTATTTCTACGGGGTCTTGGCACAGAGAGGCAGCAACAACACTGAGTCACGGACAAACAACCCACAAATATGCCACAAGTCAGAACAGAAATGGATACGTTTTCTAATCGGGGTGGAAATCGTCAGAGGATCCATGATACAATGTTTTCACCATGCTTAGTTCACAATTTGACATTATGACAATATGCTGAGGATTGCGATAAAATATACTGCAATATATTACCTTTTTTTCTAATTGCAAATTATTTCCCCAACTTTGTCAACATCAGTTTTACCTCCTGAGGTAGTGCTTTCAGTCTGTTCATCTGACTTCTGCAGCAAAATGTGACACAGAGCAGACAGAGTGACCAACAGCGTCATAACACCTGTCAGAAATGCTGCATAAACCTGACAGACTGAACTGTGGGCAGATTTAACACCCTCTGAGGGGGCAGATTAAGCTTGTGAGCAAAACACTTCACATGCAGGTATCCCGCTAACTGAATGTCGACACCCATGTTAGAAGTGTCGTCTGTTGCAACCACAATTTCAGTGGTTCAAATCACCTGGTCCCTTTTGTTCAGGGGGGAGAGACCTCTGTGAATCATTCAGCTCCTGGTAAATCCCCCTACATTTTACACACTGGACCAGTGGCACATTTGGTGCCCTAGGCAATCCTCCCCCTGTAACACAACCTTCTTTCATATGAAAAACATCTTTTGAAAATCAGCAAAAACCCTTTTTACAATATATAATCCATCATAATCCATCTCTAATATCTATTTTATATTACTGTGAAAACATCGACACATTTCTCCTTCCAACAGCTGATTTATTCAAGTTTCGCTCCAAAAGCTACATTTTACAAGATTACACTGAACACATCATGAGAACATTTTAATTTACCCTCACCCAGTACTCATTTTTACTGACTCGAGCTTGAACACTTCACAACGTAAATCTGTGCAACCTCAGTGAGCTGTTGGTTGTGTCCACCGGCTGCTTAGAGGTAATGATAACTAGCTGCTAACTGCTAACAGCTAACTTAAAGAGCTCTCTTCCTGTCCTGTCATGTTCTTTTTCTCCACATTCACTCCTCCTCTCAGTAGTGTCGCGGTCGTTGAGTGGGCGTCGGAGAGCTTTTGTCATTTTGACATAATGATACAGCGTGTTTCGGGGTTCAAATGTCATCAGATAGCTCCGCCCATCTCCCCCAGAGAGAAGGTAAAGTGTAACGAGGTGGGCAGGGGGACCCGGGGGAAACCCAGATAAAGGGCCTCTCTATTATTTAGTAGGCTTTGCTGTGTAGTTATGTTATTGTGGCCTCATGTCATATTTGAAAATAACAGTAGTAATTGTATTTAAAAAGTTGTAAAAGATAAATGTTTTGATTTTTTTTCCTTTCCTCATTTGTGGCGCCCCCTGTGGATGATGGCGTCCTCAGCATTCACCTATACTGCCTGTGCCACGGGCACTGCACCTTTAAATGGTTCCTTACAAGAAACCAAAAGCTGTCTGAAACCATACGATAACTAACCCAAAATAAGAACTTACACCTTCAAACAGAATTTAGATGTTTGTGCAAGGAGATGAAATTTGCAGCAAATATTTTCTAACAATTAAATAAATGTAAAAATGTTGAAATAACTTTTGTGCAAACCTTATTTTTAGATGCAAGTTAGACATTTCTCAGGGGTGTTTGTTTGCCTCGTACTGTATGGGGGTGACGTAGCCTCAGTTTGTGCCTGTCACAGGCCTTTTGTTACCCTTCCAATCACAGAGTTAAGAATCCTATTTTCTGAAAAACAAACATCTGAATCCCCGACTGCTGTAACATCCTCAAAGACTCTTTTAACCATCTGGATGAAGAAATATTCTGTCTGCTGCAACAGAAAAATATTCTTTAACTTGTTTCTGCTCAGTAAAACTGAATTACATCTCTCACTGTGTGTTTGGGACGACACATGAACATATCAACACCTTACTGTTTTTTTTTATCTTTTACGTAACATTAGTTTGGACAAATATTGGTTCATGTTGAACAAACAAAACCAGGAGACGTCATTTCCCGGCAGCAGCTCTGTGTACTAAAGGTAAAGTAAGTGATACACGTGTTTTGCAATGCATATTTTTATATAATTAAAGCTGCAGATAAATATATAGATTATACACAAGAGGAGACAAAGCAGAAGAGATGTGGATCTGTGACATCACATGACTTGGACTTGAGTCACAACCTGAGGAAATTTGCAGCGCGACTTTAACTTGGACCTGAGCCCTTTGACTTGAAATGACTTGATACCTTAACCCCAAACCCAAACACTAAAATGTATGTTACTTAAAAAGTGTGCAATAAATTGATTCGTTTCCAACTTGTTCTCACTGGAGTTGCAGCGATATACTGGTTTTAAGGTGCACTGTGATATAATGTATCTCAGTGCTACATTGATATGATAAAGTTCCGTCACACTTGTTTTAACAAATAAAAACAAAACTACAACATTACAGAAGTGTTAGTTTAAAAAAATAAACATTACAGGGACAGTTCGCCCCAAAATCAACCGCTATTCTAAATATTTAGGGGAAACATGTTCCCTGTGTCCCCTTTTAAATTTACACCTCTGCTCTGAATTGTAGTGGAGTAAGTAAGTAATTAGGGACTGTTCTTCACTTCTAGATAAGAGGGGTGGCTGGAGGTTTTTTTAATCTTCCCTGAAGCTCCAAGTATTTTTCCTTGACCCTCCCTGAGTGACCAGAGGAAAGTCCACGACTCTCCCTCCATCATAAATGAGTTATTAGGTTTTTAAAACTCACCTTTGATGTTGATCTTCTTCTTAGGAAACTCAGTAGCCTTAGTGTGAGTAAGCAGATTTTAGAATTAGTGTGAGAGTGTTTTAATGTTTCACCTTGCTGTCTGGTACGGTCACCTTCACTGTACATCCAAGAATAAACTCTCTAGACTGTGACAACAGCAGGTAAAATAGATGTCGAGCCACAGAAGCCCTCGACCCAACTCTTTACAGAACGGACGAGGAAGAAGAGGAGTATCTTAGCAGATAGCTCCATCCTCTCTTCAACCAGTCTGAGCTCTGCGGAGTCCCTCTGGCAACTGAAACTGTATTTAAGAAGTCCTTCATCATAACTGTCATCAGTACTCTTAACTAGGTGTTTTGTAATGACTTTGATATTTGTTTTACTATTTGTCTGCTTTTTATCATGTTGTCTCATGTGTCTGGTGAGCTGAAGACAAATTTCCACCCCTGGTGGACAATAAAGATGTTTTCTATTCTGTTCTATGTTTGAAAGTTAAAAGTTGAAGACGAAATCTTGAAGTTTAAAAAAAATCTTTTCACTCTCGTCGTGCAAACGGTTTATTTTTGGCCACATTTTAAATGAGACGTAGAATAATGTGTCCATGAGCTATTTTTAAGGTTTGGACGGCATGATTTCTTTAAAATCATCAGAATGACACCACTTATCAGCCAGAAACTGTAAAACCAAAGATTATAATTCGATTTTTAAATTTCTTTTTTTTCTTTCTTTTATTTGTTTTGTTTGTAAAGTATTAATCATAAACCATACATACACAGGCACATCTCATCCATATGTGTCTGTATGTTTTGCAGATTTTGCAGTTATTGAAACTAGGGATGCACCGATCCGATATCTGGATCGAATATCGGCGCCAATATCATCAAAATAGATGGATCGGGTATCGGAAAATGCAACCTGTACCTGAGGCGATCCTTTCCCTTCAAATCTATTGCAACACGAGCTACGTCACACGTCATGGAGCGAAGGAGAGAATCTGCTGTGTGGAGGTATTTCACACTATTTCTACTGCTGTTGCACAGTTGTTTATTTTTGTTATAGATAAATAGTTCATCATTGCATTAATCTGTTGCATCTTGTTTCATTTTATCTTAGGAAAGAACTGTGTGATGCCTCTAGTCTTTTCTGTCCTACATGTAAAGGTCCATAGCTTTTCAGCTCAACCATAGTATTGGTATCGGGTATCGGCTGATACTCAAAGCCACAGTATAGGGAAACTGAAAAAGCTGGATCGGTGCATCTCTAATTGAAACTCAAGACGGAAAAATGAACCTATTGTCTAATCCTCCCCTCCTCCTCACCATCACAGGTCATCCAAAGCCTTTGGATGACCTGTGATGGTGACGGGAGAAGGAGAAAAATAAAACAAAAGAATAACTACAAATAAAAACAAACAAACAAATAAACTTCTAATTTCTGATGGTCCTCAGACAGATTGTATGCAACAAATGCGTTCGTCAAAAAACAAAAAACAAAAAACAGACCAAAGCTGTGTAAAATCACACACAGGAGCGACATGATGCTGCCGTTGTTTGGTTCTGTGTAAAAATGTAAAGAAGAAAACATGCCTTCAAACAAACGCAAAAAAACATAACCAAATCTGAGCATAAATTAGTGATTTTTAATAAAATCACTTTATTCTATGTCTCATTTAACGTTTGGCCAAAAATAAACTGTTTGCACGACGAGAGTTAAAAACTGAGACTTTTTCCAACTCCAGGATTTCATCTTCAACTATTAACTTTCAAACATCAAAGAGTAAGTTTTAAAAATCTAATAACTCATTTATGGTGGAGGGAGGGTCATGGAAAAATATTTGGAGCTCCGGGAGGATCAAAAAAATAAAACAAACAAACAAACAAAGAAAAATAAAAGCAAAAACACACTGCAGCAGAGGGGTGGCTGCAGATGATTGCAAATGATTTATTTTGTGCAAATAAATCATTTATTTTTGGTCAAATTCTAAATGACAATTAAATGATTTTGAATACATATATCACAATTTTAAGCTCAAACTTGTTTGTTGTTTTTTAACTGATGGTTTGTTGCACATGATGTGTCCGAAAACTATTTCCAGGGTTTGGATGGCTTCTTCTTTAGACATCACCAAAATTAGACCATTTATCAGCCAGAAACTGAAGAACAGAAATTATCGTTGGAGTTTCAAATTTCTGACGGTCCCTGGACACACCGTGTGTGACGAATGCTTCCATCAGCGTAAAACAATAAAAACAAAATTCAAAAAAACACATAACCGAATCTGAGTTTAAAGTTGTGACATTTCATCAAAATCACTTTATTCTACGTCTTATTTTAAATTTGGCCGAAAATAAACCGTCTGCACGAACTAACCCACATGCACGACAAGAGCCAAAAAACTGAGGCTTTTCTCAACTCCAAGATTCAATCGTGTTTAACTTTTAACTTTCAAACATCAAAGGGAAAGTGTTAAAAATCTAATAACTCTTTTACAGTGGAGGGAGGGTCATGGGTTTTCTTACAGTCACACTTTTACTGTAGCTTGAGGAGGGTCAAAACAAACAAACAAACAAACACTCCAGCCACCCCCTCCTCTGAGTAAAGATCAGTGCCTTGCTTTTTTTTTTGACATGCCGCCCCCTCTTTGCACCACCCTGCCCCCTCATAAGTAACGAACAGTCCCTAAAGTAGCAGAAAACATTAAAATACTCAAGTACAAGAACCTCAAACTGCACCTGAGTAAAAATACTTTTCCATCACAGCTCACATGATGCAAAGCTGCACAGACTGAAACAAAGGGGGCTCAGTCCCTCTAGGATCCTGTCTGCGGCCCTGCACCGAGCTCCTCTCAATGAAACACGCTCTAACATGCTTTAAACATGTGAATGAACCAACTCCTGCTCACCTATGGTCGTTATCACAGTGATGGCGAAGTAGAAGGAGCCCGCAAATTTCCACTGCACTCCCGCTTTGTGAGGTTTGAGCTGCAACACGACGTGCTCCAGCTCCTCGAAGTTCTCTTTGGTTAAGTTGTATTTGCGCATGAGTTCGTACTTTCTGGCGTCGAGCTTCCTCTTGTGACTCTTCTCCTGCTTCGACTCCAGGGTCTCGAACACGGCCGCTCCGACCACCAGGTAGGTGAGGATGCTGATGATGAGGGCGAGAGTCCGGGCGTTTTGTCTCTTCATGATAAAACAGAGGAGCAGAGGAGCGGCGGAGCTGAGACTCTCTCCGTGTGCGTCCTTCTCCTCCTGACGGATCCAACAGAGGGGTGGGGGGGCGAGGATGGAGGGAGGAGGTGCGGGGGGGAGACTTTTGGAGACGGAGCTGTTCTCTCAGCACCACCCCCACATCACAGTTGGGTTGCTACTGTATTTGGACTGTTTGTCACCGACTTATATTTAGACTGTGCAGAAAAGAAACGCAGGGCAATCCCGCAGGCTGTCACAGGAAGCGGCGCGCCTCACGCGCTCACCTTTACGCTCCTTCTGTTTCCCACCTGAGGCCAAAATATACACGTTTCCTCAAGAGCTGAGTCTGTCCTCCAACCTGCTGTATGACCCATGTGTTCTTTTACAGATAAAATATTTGCCCAGTGGTTGTTCAAACAGACTGGCTCCACCGGCTTCACAAGTTGTCAGGCAACCTGATGATAACCATCGTTTTCTGAGCAAATATTTAAAAAGACACATCCGTTTTAATCCAACTGCACGAGACTGCAGCTACTGTTTGTCACACACAGAACATAAAGCATGATTATTCTTCTAAAGAATATTGGTTTTGTTGTTTTAAAGCATGTCAGAGGAGAACATGTGTGAGATATTACACATCAAGTTTATTATCTGAGTCTTTTATTTCTCTGCTGCCTGAAAATAAAATGCTGCTTTAAAGGGTCACTTCACCAATTTTACACATGAAGTTGTAGCTGTACTGTGTGTTCAGGAGGAGAGGCCTATTATCATGTGCATCGATCAGCAGCATCAGCCACTGAAACGTTCCTCTTGCACACAAAGATTTATTTTCAAACTGAGCAACTTGTAGTTAAACACAACAGGTGGGGAGCAAACACACATGGGTTTGCATCTGAAAGAAACAAATACAAAATGAGTGAACAAAGAGTGAAAGGAACCAATCAGTGCTGAGGAACGAGGAGGAAAGGAAGTGAGGTGAAGGAAGTGTCAAAAGAAAAATAGAAATCGTTACTACACTCAATCCTATCCACTTTATTTATATAGCACATTTTACAGACGGAGGTTTCCAAAGTGCTGCACAGAAACAGAAATAAAATACTAAAAACCAATACTACATAAAATACTAAAACAGTAATATATCAAAGAAGAGCAATAACTTAAAAACAATAATTAAAAACAAATAAAATCATTAAGAAAATCAATAAAAGAAATTAAAAGACAACAGAAGACCACACAACTCTCATGCTACGTTAAAAGCCAGAGAATAAAAGTGAGTCTTAAGACGAGACTTAAAAGTTTCACCTGTGTTGGCTATTTTAACCTGAGAGGGTAGGGAGTTCCACAGTTTAGGGGCGACCACAGAGAAACCTCGGTCGCCCCTGCTTTTGAGTCTGGTCTTAGGGACCACGAGCTGGAGCTGACCAGTGGACCTCAGTGATCTCGAGGGTGTGTAGATTTGAATGAGGTCCGAACTGTATGTAGGGGCCAGTCCACTCAAAGATTTAAAAACAAACAATAAAATTTTAAAATCAATCCTAAAACGAACAGGAAGCCAGTGCAGCGAGGCCAGAATGGGGGTTATGTGCTCGTGTTTCTTGCTTCCTGTTAAAAGACGAGCCGCAGAGTTCTGGCCTAACTGTAAGTGTAACAGGGCATTTTGATTAATTCATGCATAAAGAGCATTACAGGAGTCTAAATGTGACGTGATAAAAGCATGCATCACATGCTCACAATCATTAAACGATAAAACAGATTTAACTTTTGCTAAAGGCTGAAGATGACAAAAAATGGATTTGATGACAGCGTTTATTTGTTTGTTGAGTTTAAAATCTGTATTTTGACGCCAAGGTTGGTGACTGTCGTTCTGAGACAGTGACTGAGGGAGCCCAGAGCTAAGGAAGGGTCAACAGAGCCTCCACTGGGTCCAAACATGATTACCTCAGTTTTGCTTCCATTTAAATTTAAAAAATTTGGGCCAACCAAGCCTTGATGTCATTCAGGCACTCGAGCAGGGGTGTCAGGGAGCCACAGTGGTTCTTTTTCAATGGTACGTAAATCTGTGTGTCATCTGCATAAAAGTGGTAAGAGATGCCATGTTTTTTTAAAAATTTGCCCAAGAGGAAGGAGGTATAAAGAAAAAAGAAGGGGCCCAAGAACTGATCCCTGGGGGACTCCACAAACTAAAGGGGCAATGGATGAGGTGGAGTCGCCCAGTTTAACAGAGAAGCATCTCTCGGACAGGTATGACTTAAACCATTTCACGTAGGAAAGAAGCAAGCACTCTCAAAATAAATCCACTCAACAGGTGCACGGCCAAAAGCAGCAGAAAAAAAAGAAAAGAAGCCAGCACTCACAAATGTCCTTTTGGTAAATTTAATAAACCAACTTGGGTGGCGTTACCAGAAACACAGACGTTTCGACAGAAAGTCTTCTTCAGTGTGTAACTCAGATTACGGAAGTGGCGTTAAAATACGCCACAAGCAATCAGTGCAGGTGTGTGGAAAGACAATTTACACTTCCGCCATACAATATAGTGCCAACTCACAGGCAAAGAAAACACAACAACAATACAACAATCTTTAACACGTGTCACAGCTAAATAGCAGTAGATACACCGAAAATCAATATACATATGCATAATAAATTCTGCTCGTACAAAAAGGCACTGTGATCAACAGTAAAACGTGTGCTTGAGGAACTGTCAAATAACCATTAATTAAAATCAACAAATTGTCCCTCAATTAACAATCAGATCACAAGTGCACAGTAAGAAAAATAAAGTGCAAAAAAGTCACTGAGTCGCTGTCCCTCAATTAACAATCACAAATGCACAGTAAGGAAAATAAAGTGCAACAAGGTCATTGAGTAACTATCCCTCAATTAGCAAACAGATCACAAGTGCACAGTACAAAGGATAAAATACTGAGTAGCTGTCCCTCAGTTAACGATTAGGCTATAAATGCATAGTAAAGTAAACAACCTGCATCAAAACACTCTGAGTAGCTGCCCCTCGCTAAGAGACAGATGTCAACATACATTAAAAATAGACAAAGTGTACAAATACATTCATTCACTGTCCCTTACTTAATCAGATGATGAGTGCACAGTAAGATGCATAGAGTACTGGAGATCTGCATCTTCACCCCATAAATAACAGTTGGGAAAGAAGTAGAAAAAAAGAGAACTTCATTAGAAATAGTCACCCCTCAGTTAACACTTAGATCATAAAAGCGCAGTGAAAACAAAAATTCAGATAGTCACTGAGAGGTTCCACTAACAGGTCATCTAAGTATGCACAGTCAGCAGCAGAAGATTCAGCGGGTAAAAAGCCCAGTGTATAGTGCCGACGCCGTATCATGGGTGATACCATAAGTCAGTCTATAGTAGTCACAGAAAACAACTTAACAGCAACTCTTCATTCATACCTTTAGGAAATTCGGTCTGTAACCTATGGATCCAAAAAGCCTCTCTCTGTAGAAGAAACTTCTCTCTATCTGCCCCTCTTTTAAGTGGTTTGACTTCTTCTATTCCCTGAAATCTTAAAGAGCAAACATCGTGGGAATAAAAACATCGCCGGCTCCCAATTCCATCGGTTTCCTGTTACAGATATTGTTGCCTATGGGTTACATCTGTAACAGGAAACCGATGGAGTTGGGGGCCGGCGATGTTTTTATTCCCACAGCTGGGGAAATCACAAGTTGGCACCATGTTGGTATTCCTCTGTTACCTACAGCACCTGACGAGGGTGTGTTGTGAGCCTGAGCCGGTGTTCGCCCTGTAGTAGTAGGTATATATAGGGCTAGTACATCTTCTTCCTCACTAATAATAGCCTACTGGTTCTCTGTTGGAAACAGCCGATAAAGTTTTCCTTAGCCGTTGCTATCCTGCACACCTGCATGGTGTGGTGATGAACTGTCTAATTGATTCCTGTTGGCGTGCTGTCTTGAGGGCCTGCACGGCGGAGTGATACTGGCCAGAAAATAGTCCCAATTGATAGTAAGGTCTGACGTAATGCGGGGATGTTTTAAAATTATTGAAATAGTCTAACAAAACACATGCATACTTTTTTGTAGCTTAAAACCTTTTGGTTACGTGTCCCCTGTACATCTTCAGAACTACTTTTTCTCTGATAAGCTACGGGCCATTTCTCAGAGCAGGAGGCTTGTTGAGAGTAGTGACACCGTCACATCAGAGCTACAGATGGTCAGCGTTTCACACAACTTCATGTCCAAAAACCCGAACTATCCCTTTAATAAGTGTTCAGACCCCAGGGTGTGGGAGCCCTTCTGTGTGGAGTTTGCATGTTCTCCCTGTGTCAGCGTGGGTTTCCTCCAGGTGCTCCAGCTTCCTCCCACAGTCCAAAGACATGCAGGTTAATTGGTGACTCTAAATTGTCCGTAGGTGTGAATGTGAGTGTGAATGGTTGTCTGTCTCTATGTGTCAGCCCTGTGATAGTCTGGCGACCTGTCCAGGGTGAACCCTGCCTCTCACCCAGTGTCAGCTGGGATAGGCTCCAGCCCCCGTGACCCCCAACTGGATAAGAGGTTACGGAAAATGAATAAGTTAATTTACAAAGTAGATGCAGATGAGCTGCGATCCAGTATTTTGAGCTTATCATCAGATTGTACATAAAGATGGATGACACGACAGCTTCATAGATGTATAAAGAGAAGAGGATACAGGTTGGAGGTGGGGCCCATTCATTCCTAAAAGAATCGCTCAGCGGTGCATGAAGCTTTTCTGAGCATAAAAGCGTGATTACAGTGGCACAAAATTACCTGAATTTTCAGCTTCATGTCACCATAGAGCAGAGCACTAGAGACTTACAGCGGCTTAATGGGCCGTACACATGCTGCGTCTTAAACCACCTGGAAAACGTGAGGTCAGTCACTGTGTGCTACTCTTTGAGCCAGCTTTTAAGAGCGTGGTAGCAGGTTGCGTCTGAGGTTGCTAAGCAACCTTAACAAGCATCGTTTTACAGCCTTTTTACCTGAAATCCAGAGTGCAGAGCTGATCTTCTTCCAGGAGCTGTTTATAAGTGTGTCAGCCTGTTGTCTGTGGGACAGGTGTGACACTCTGACAGCTCTGCACGAACATGATCAGCTTCTCTCTCTCTGGCGTTTGAGCGCACCTGCTGCACATCTGCATTGATAACAATGAATTTGAGGGTGCAAAAAACACGGCAGGTGTACAGCCCCTAAATCATTTATCAGCCTCTCAAAGTTTGTTTCAGTTTCATATTATAATACATTTAATAGGTTTGAGTTTTGGACAGAACAAGCAACATAAAGACTCATTGTTAAGCAATTTAAATTTAAATTGAATCCCCAAATTCATTCATATACCTGACAGGTTGATCAGCTTCATCATCCTTTAATACAGACCCTTTCCAAAAAATTATAATATCATGGAAAAGTTGTTTCATTTCCATAATTCCATTCAAAAAGTTAAACTTTCATAGATTATAGATTCAGGGCCCATAATTTAAACGATTTCAAGTATTTACTTGTTTATTTTTACATAATTTGGGCTTCCAGCTCATAAAACCCACGAAAACAGGAATTCAAAAAATTAGAATACTGTGAAGAAATCAGCCCAAATTTTGCAGGGCATGAATGTTTTAAACTGAGTGTCACACACTAATCATCTACTAAACTCAAAGCACCTGCACAGGTTTCCCCAGGTGTCATTAAATTGCTTCAGTTTGGTTCAATTGTTGCAGACTTGACAACTGGCCAGAAGACCATCATTGATACCCTCCATAGGATGGGTAAGCCACAAAAGTTCATAGCTAAGGAGGCTGGCTGTTCACAGAGTGCTGTGTCCAAGCATATCAACGGAAAGTCTAGTGGAAGGGCAAAATATGGCAGGAGAAGATGCACCAGCAAAAGAGATGACCGTGGGCTTCAGCGGATTATCAAACAGAAAAGATTCAAGAATCTGGCAGAGATCCAGAAAGAGTGGAATGAGGCGGGAGCCACAGCTTCAAGAACCACCACATTCAGACACATCCAGGAGATGGGCTACAACTGTCGGGTTCCTCAGGTCAAGCCACTTCTGAGCCTGAGCCAACGTAGGAAGCGTCTCAACTGGGCCAAGGAGAAGAAGGACTGGACTGTTGGCTAGTAGTCCAAGGTCCTCTTTTCCGATGAAAGTAAAGTGTGCCTTTCATTCGGGAATCAAGGTCCAAGGGTTTGGAGGAAGACGGGTGAGGAACAGAACCCAAGCTGCTTGAGGTCCAGTGTGAAATATCCACAGTCAGTCATGATTTGGGGTGCAATGTCCGGTGCAGGTGTTGGTAAACTCTGCTTTCTTAAATCCAAGGTCACCGCAGCAGTCTACCAGAATGTTTTAGAGGACTTCATGATTCCTTCTGCTGAGGATCTGTATGGAGATGCAGATTTCATCTTCCAGCAGGACCTGGCCCCTGCCCATACCGCCAGAAGCACCAAAACCTGGTTTGATGCCCATGCCATCACGGTGCTTAACTGGCCTGCCAACTCGCCGGACCTAAACCCCATTGAGAATCTATGGGGTATTATCAAGAGGAAAATGAGGGACACCAGACCCAAAAACAAAGAAGGGCTGACAGCAAGCATCAAGGAAATCTGGGCTTCCATAACTCCCAGGCAATGCCACAGGCTGATTGCCTCAATGCCACGGCGCATCGAGGCAGTGATTAAGGCAAAGGGATTCCCAACCAAGTATTGAAGATTGACATATCGTTTTGAAAGTACCATATTTTAATTGATTTGATGTGATCCTAATTTCTTTTTTTTTTTTCTGCAAAAACTGAGAAGTAAATGGTGATTTCTTCACAGTATTCTAATTTTTTGAATTCCTGTTTTCGTGGGTTTTATGGGCTGGAAGCCCAAATTATGTAAAAATAAACAAATAAATACTTGAAATCGTTTAAATTGTGGGCCCTGAATCTATAATCTATGAAAGTTTAACTTTTTGAATGGAATTATGGAAATGAAACAAGTTTTCCATGATATTCTAATTTTTTGGAAAGGGTCTGTATATGTTGTCTGATTATTTCTTGATGTGTGTACATATATATATATATTTTTTTTTTTTCTTCTTCTTCTCTTTGCTTTGTGTTTTATGTATTTCTATGTTTTTACTGGATTATTGCCCACTGATGAGTTATAAACTCATTTTGCTTTTTGTCATTTGCTTTTTTTTTTTTTTTTTTAAAATATTTTTTTACTTCTTCTCCTTTTTTTGTTATTTTTTGTTCTTCCTCCTCCAGCTGAGGGGAGGTCCGCCTGTACGACCTCTCCTGACACATTTCTTTTCTGGATTTTCAGCACTTTTATGTGTGGAAAAAAGACATGATGTAATAAAAGCAAAATAAATGAGACAATAAGAAAAATAGTTGTCAGCAGCCGCTCTACGAGGCGTTCATTAGATAAATCCAAATTTAATCACTTCAGTTTGGTGTAGAAACAAAACTGCACATAACAATAATGTTTTTGATCGTCTTGATGGTTAATTTGTTCACACAGTGTCTCAGGAACACGGCAGCTTCCTGCTATATTTCATACTTTTGATGGGACTAAACAGCACGTTGGAGATGTTTGAGCGCTACAAAGAAAACAAAACGAAACAGCGCTTTTTAAAGCAAAAGTTAAACTGATAAAACAAAACTTCATGGAGGTACTTTTACACACATCAGCATCATGCTTTTCTGGGTCTTTTAAAATCAGGTGTGGCTGTAATTACATCACACGTCAGTTAAAAACATCAATGAACAAGGCCTTCATGAGGTATCTGAGAGAGATCTGCAGGTCTCTGAGGTTTCCTACAAGGCCTCAAACTCATCAATCCTCTGCTTGGTGTTGCCCTGACGGATCTGACGCAGGGTCTTGTACTTGTCGCGGCCGGCTCCGATGTTCTCTTGGTGGAGCCTATCGTTGTGGGTCTTCTTGTTCTCGTCACGGGCTTCTGCCAGCTCTGACCTCAGCTCCTGAGGAGGAAGGATTCAAGTCATTAAATCACAAGGAAAGGCACTGTGTTCATTGTTAGATCATCTTACGTCAGTGCATTTCCTCCAGTCGAGATGTTATCTGCATTACAAGACCTCATGTGTGCTGTCATTTAATAACATCTCTGTCAGTTGTTGATCTCCTCAAATGTCGCAGAATGAACATGTCAGAATGACTCGCTCAGTTTTTCAGAGAATAATCTTCCTTTTGTAACCTGTAGATCGTCACTTGTCACGTGTATTTTTTTTTTTTCTTTTTTGGTTAAACTTTAATTCTCATTACGATTTACAAAAACTCCTTAGAGGAAACATTTGCTTGCATCTGAAACATTACAAGCTCACAACACATAAATGAATATGTATACATACACATTTCCATTCTATGTGTAGATTCGTTGTATACATCTCAACAACAGTTTTTTAGGACAATTTTCTTTTTTTAACAAAATAAAAGTAAATAATCATGGGGTTGACATTTTAACAAAAGTGCTTTAAGCGTATTAAAAAACAACACAGGATTGTAACTTAAAGAGCAAGAGACTTTGACATGGTTTCATATAAATCATTTATAGACTGATTTTCTTCCGATAGTACCTTTAAGGATGTTATATAATTTTTGATTTCATTTTTAAAACAGATAATGGAGGGTTTACTGTTCTTCCATTTATTCTTATGTATATGATATTTTCCCACAATGAGAATTATGTTCACCATCTTGGATATCTTCTTTGACAGACCATCCATATAAATCATCACTTGAAACTTAGTAAATAAAGAATGGTTGATCCCAATATTTAACCAACGTTAAACATCTTCCCAAAAAAGCATTGTGACTGAACAAGAGAAGAATAAGTGTTCAATTGTTTCGTGTTCTGTCATACAGAATACACAAACATCTACTTCAAAATGGAACCTTTTCCTTAGAGTTTCAGCAGCAGTCACTTGTCACGTGTAGTTCAGCTGCAGCTCACATGTGAGCTTTAACAGTCGAAACACAACCTGTCTGCTGCTGCAACACTTCCTGGTCGACTGACAGTCTCTGTGTATGACTGTTGAGTATCAGTGGTACATGCTGAGGGCGATAGACATCCAGAAGTTCATCATTCACTTATTCACTACTCACTGTACAGGGAGTTCTACGTAGAGGACTATATTGTGAGCTTATCTGCAACATGAAAAAACACTTGGACAATACTCAGGCCATATTCTCATTTTTTTTCTATTAATTAGGGCTGGGTGATGTAATGACTACGTACGATATATCGATATATTTTGAAGCAAGATACAGATTTAAGCCTTGATCTCACAGAAAGCTTTTCCAGCAGCTGGAGGCGGCTTTTTGTAATAGTTTTAAATGAGAATGAAGCTTTTTGCTCGCTGTTTTAGCATTACAATGCGCCTCGCATTTCTGCAATTTAAGCACCTGCCGTTTTTGCCGGAGCGCTCTGAACTCCTCGAGTTGAAAAAAAAAACTCAGCTCAGCATGGAAAAGCACCCCACGTCATCCCTTTTTTTGTCATCTTTTTTCCCCATTGTCCAATGGGATGATGTGTGAGGCGGGGCTTCTGTGGTGGTCACAACAACAAGTTTACAGTTAGTAAACAATGGAGGAGAAACTGGTGGTAGTGGTTGCTGGATACCCAGAGCTATACGACCCGGTGATTGGTTGTCAAACTGCCCCTGAGTCGTCCTAAAATCTGCCTGTAAACGTCCATGATGGAGGAGAAGCTCCTGGACCAACTGGTGGTACTCCCCATGATCCAGCCTCTTTTTTAGGGTCTCATGTACCCACACAGATCTCTGTTTATCTGCTGACAGCCTCTCACCCCCAGTCGGTCCATTCCTTTGGTGCAATGCATGATAGGATATACTGCTTGGTGAGGAACCATCAGTTGTGTACTACTTTTCATGGTGCATTGTGGGATACTTTTGGTCCACTATATAAATATATATATATATATATATATATACATTTGGACAGCACTACAAAATGGCGAACTCACTGTGTAGTGGACTATGTAGTGAGTAATGCGCCCATGTTTGGCCACAAGAAATCTGTGCATTTCGCAGTGCTTCTGCGTCCGGCCAGTGAACACTTTACTCTGAAGAAGGAGACATCTTGTGCTGTTTATGTGTATCCTACAACCTACTGACTGTGCTTTTATATTTGTTGTTCTTACACCATTTGATTTTCTGTCTGTGGAGAATATGGAAATGAATGTTTTCTGTGGGGGGACTGTTACACAGATTATTAGTTTGATATAAAATCCATTACAAACACGTGAAATATGAGTTTGACCATGAACAGATTTTGGGGCTGAAGCGGTAAACGTTTATCTCTTTGTTTTTCAAGTGCACATTCAACACATTTTTATTGAGTATGAAGAAAAACTACAAGAAATATGTCAAAGTAAAAGGTTCAGTTGAAATTAGCTTGTTTTTTATGGGTCATATCCCGGGGACCCTGAACTCACCATCAGCTGTTTCTGCAGGCGCTCATTCTTCTCGGCCTCGGTGAGTCGCTCCTCCTCCTGGCGATGGTCGTTGATGTCCTGCGACTGCAGCTCAGCACTGTAGGTGCTGTTCTCCTCGCTGTGCTCGTGGTCACTCTCACTGTCTGAGGAGGAGGAGGAAGAGGAGGAAGCAGGAGCCTGGACAGGAGCTGAGTTAGAGCTCATCACGCTGTGCAGCTCCTCCTTGGTTTTAATCAGACTCTCCTCCACTTCTATAGCCTGAAACAAAGAGGAGGGTGAGCTGAGTTTAGTTCTGACAGAGGCAGATCAAAAAACTGTTAATGAACCAGAGTCGGACGAAAAAGATAATTTGAATCTGTCGTCCCTGATCAGATGAAAAATAAAATAATAATAATAAAATAAAATAAAAATTTAGCTGTAGTTCAGTGGTTCCCAAACTTTTTCCTTCAGGAACCTGTTCTTTGTCACTCAGTAAACTGATGACTCACATATCATTCAACATTTCATATTATATTCTGTGCGTCACAACTGATAAACTGTGAAATTAACCCAAAATGCAATAACTGCAGGAAGTTTGTATAAAATGAGTGATTTGGATCAAGTTTGAGTAAATTGTTTCCTGTGAATATTTAATCAGAGATGAGTTTTCTTTTTGCAACTCTCTGTCTGTTTTATATTTCTTTAACAGTCATACAAACTTAAAAGGCTTCTTTTTGACAGATTCAGTGTTTTCTTCTTCCTGACAGTTGGCCATTGTTCTGTTCGCTCTTTTGTTGTTTGAACTGTGTACAATAATAATGGAGGACGAGGTTGTTCAGCAGAGAGTGAAGGATCTGTGAATACATCTTGTGTTCAGGTTTTATCGCACCTTTATCCTCTGGGATTTCTTTAAATTTATACCTTAAATAATTATCCAAACTACGGCTGTTAAATGATTGATTTTTTAAATCACAATTAATCGTTGAAAATTAATAGTTTATTGTGATTAATCACATTTTTAACTGCATGTTTAAAATTCCATTGTTTTGCATTTCAAAACAATTTTGAAGTCCACATTTACAAAGTAACGCAATTCTAGTGTTTTGATTGGGAATCAAAATTTAACAAAGGTAACGTTTCTAATTTGCAACTCACAATGTTCACTGACAAATTAATTGTTTTATATATAGGTTTTCCCCACAAATACAACATGCTAACTTCATTAGCATACATCTATGACATTTTACATTGTATAAATTAGCCTAGCAGCTAGCGGCATTGTCCTCTACTCATAGTAGAGTAGAGGACAATGCTGGTGACTCACACACTCTAAAATAGTGCTTTGCCAGCTTTGGTGATGCAGGTGCCTGCTGATATCAGTCCAATTCGCTGCACCTTTGTGCTCAGCTCGTAGGTGGGAACTCAAATTCAAAGTTCTTATTTATCTACTACTTATATTTCAGTTCTGTTTGACACAAAGTGCAGATTACTTTCGACTTGTCAACTGAGCCGTCTGGGAGTTTTTTAAAGTGGAGGGAGCCGTTCAAAAGCACAGTGGTGTCTTACTGTCTGCCTCACGTGTACGGCTTGACCACAAGTGACGGTGTGTTACAGAGACATAATAGCAGCACATGATTAATGTTTAACGTGTTATGTTTGGACCTGAATCGTATTGTCATGAACGTGTTAACGCTGACAGCCCCAGGTTGGGAACCAGTGCTGTACTTCATCATCTGATCTAAACACAGGCTGTGAAGTGTTGACTCTTTTTTAAGTTTCAGTTTGACTGTGATCAGTTTATGAACCAACGAAACCAGCAGGCAGAGCTGGACTCTGATCTCAGGTCTGAATTTCACTTTTTAAAAACAGTTTTATGGTGACTTGGACAAGTCTTTTTCTCTCAAGGATTTTAAAGCTTTGCTGGTCACATGCATGAGTGGTGATGACTAGTGTGGGGTTAGAGAAAAAGAGATGTAAGGTATAAAAATGTAATTGTAAAAACATGCACCTACGTATTTTATACATGCAAATATAAAATGTTCAGGGCACTGCCAGGGATTTTGATATTGGTAATTCATATAAATGTATATTTTATATATGCTTCCATTACTACAAGCAATTTAAGGGCCGTTCCCTTTAGAAACTGTGAGTGTGATGGGCCTGAAAAACTTAATTCATGGGTCAGCAATAAATTAATAAGCCTGGTGAAAAGCTGTCACTATAAAAATAAAGTTCCTGCTGAGGTCTACTGATGATTGAACTTTTATTTGTCCAACTTATATAATCAACACGTCACATTAACACTTATATCTGCATTTAAAAAAAACATTATAGTGTGTTTTAAAACAATAAGTATTTATATACTGCTTATAGATGCCATACAGGGGGACTTGAAATAAAGTGTTGCCCAATTTGTACTAACAAAAGTAATAAGCACACAAAACAATGAAAATAATTTCAGATTGTGCAGATTGTGCAGGAGACACAAAAACAGGTTCACAAACAAACAAAACTAACAAAAAGGTGACGAGCAGGAAGTGGTTTGTTCTGACATTTCCCAGGTAATCCTGAGACTTCCCTACAGGTGCATTCTTTGATGGTGTGCTGGATACTCACCTTGCTGTGCCATGACTCAGCCTCTTCCTCCTTCTCTTTCTTGATCTCTTCCAGCACAGCGATCTTGGCGCTGTACTCGGCCAGCTCTGCGGCCTGAGGGAGGAAGCACAAACCGACCGCGGTGTTAAAAAAAGCCCAGTAACAGACAGCTGATTACCGCGGCAACTTCGGTTACCTGGACATCCTGGATGGACAAAAAACTGAAGGAGTACTTTTAATTCTGGTGCATTTACCTTTAAGCTGACTTTATGAATTCAGACTTTACATTAAACTGCAGATAAGCTCATAAAAACATAAAGGCCGTCTGTTTGAGCTCAGTGACATCATCAGTTTTAAAGTAAGAGAATTTTCTCACGTTGTAAAACAAACGCTTTAATCTCACAAAATCCCCCACATCATTCATTCACTCATTCACACAGCACTCACAGCAGTTAATATGTGTTTATCCTGAATGTAGGAGCTTTGTGTGTAATGACTGTTTTTTCTGTCACGACTTTTTCTCACGTGAAGGATCTGAGTACTTCTTGCGCCGTGTACTCACCAACTGCTCCTGGCTCTTCATCTGGTCCTCAGCTTGCCTGGCCAGCTCCTCCTTGGCTATAATGGCCTCCATCCTCTCAGCCTCCAGCCGGGCCGCCTCCTGCTCCACCCTCCTCCTCTCCTCCTCCAGCCTCATGGCCCTGTCCAGCTGCTCCTGAAGCTCTGCAGGATAACATCGGTGAGACACAAGAAATATCTATCATGGTCTGCACCGGACGAAAAATTCACTGCTCTGATTTCTGCTGCGTTCTGGTGCAAATATGATCGTTAAATAATATGTTTGAATTACTCTGAATATTTCTGACAGTGCTTTCAACAGGGAAGTGAACGGAAAGTGAAACTTATCTTTGCTCTCTTCAAAGCCAGACTCCATTGACAAAAACAGTAATTTTACCTTGTTCAACACGGACCTGCTGGTCCACCACTGCCTCAATCACTTTGTTTGTGTTATTGTGTGACTTCAGTGTTTCAAAGCGTTAGTTCGGATTCACCAGAGTCAGTTACTCTGTGTTCAGTGAGGTAAAAGCACTGTCCAAACATCCAAGGGATTATTTTTGTTAAATAATTCCTTGTAAAAGTTAAAGTTTTAGTTCTCGAAGACCGTCTTTCACATTATAGCAAAAATTTATATTTTAATTGATATTCTGTACAATGTTTACAATATCTATTTATACCCCAATGTGAACCTCACTGCAAAATGTGAGCTACTAATATTCTTTGTAGTATGCCTCTCTGTGTATCTGCCTTTGCAAGAAGACACTGTTTAAATTGTTCTACACTGTTTTCAATCTTAATACTACACACCATGTGTGTCACATCCAATGAGTAATTATCCTGTACAGCTGTTAATATATACCCATACATTTATTCATATATACACAGGGTTCCTACACATTTGGAATTTCAAAATTCCATACTTTTCCATACCCTAATTTCCAGACTTCTCAGCGTTTTTTTTTTGTTTGTTTGTTTTTTTTCAGAGAATATGCGACGTCTGAGTAAATATATCAGTGTATCATATTTCACATCATATTTAATTATTCTTAATAGGCGATTGTAGCCAAGTACCACAATGGCATACATATAAAAACTCAGGTAAGTTCAATGTCTGGGCTGAGGCTAAAAGGTTGGGACTCTCGGTGCAAGCGATGCAGTAACGAGACGTCTGTGTTTTTTCCTTTCATGTGGCTCAGAATCGCCTTCTCCCCCACGTTGGCGATGTCAAACGATTTCACACAAAGCTTGCATCTAGCTCTGTGTGAATTGGGAATCCTTGGCCAACCAGTATTTATATACGGTATTGTCAAGCCATCCATCCAAAAACTTGCATCAACCCATTGTGAACCACGTGAAACTCGTCTTCTTATCGAAGGTGCGGTGTTGGAGTGAAACTTGATACTGCTGGGGCAGCGGACTGGACATTCCACTTGTCAATCAGGTAAAAGGGGCGGTATGTTTTCTGAGACGTTTGCTCTCACACGAACTGTGCTTGGCCCGGCATAAAACACGATCTGGATTGATGAAATTATTTTTGGAAATACCTAATTTTCTATTTTAGAAAACAGTATTTTAGAACAGTGGTAAGAGTCTGGAAACATAAATATTTTTCCATACTTTATTTTTAATTTTCCATACTTTTAAATACCTGGAAATTGATCAAATTTATTTCCATACTTTTCCATACTTTCCATACTTGCGTAGGAACCCTGTATACATATTCTTTTTTCCGTATTTGCATACTTAAAAGGTGTATATAGTGTAAATATATTTCTAATTCTGATATATATCTTTTTGTATTTTATCTCTATTCTATATGTATTCTGTTGCCATTCAACTTGCTTTTCTATCTGAGCTATTTGAGCTGCTGTAATGTGAATTTTCCCGGTGTGGGATTGATAAAGTTTCATCTTATCTTATCTTGAACATCCCCTATCGAACTGATATCGAATCGAATCGGGACCTTTTATAATCGATTCAGGAAATCAGTGGTGGCACCCAGCCCTACCTATGAGGTATGTAATATTTAATGAGAAAAAAAGGTAAAAATTCAGAAAAAATGAGAAATTACACATATATTTTAATCATCTGGAGTCCTTTAAAATTTTTAGGGACCTCTGCTGGAACTCTTAGGTTGAGAGCTACTGATACAATGAATGATCAAAAGAGTTTCCCAAATCTTACAGCCTGTGACTGTTGTTATTTTGCAGAAAGATAATTTTCTTTGTTTGCTGAATGCACGTTGCCACCATTTTCCAGTGCAGGAATCTATCTTATATCTCACCTAGAAATCCACCACAATCATTCTTAAAAACTACACTTTGTTTAAAAGCTATTTGATACAGATTTCAGTGACTTTCAAAGTCTTCACAGCTCTGTTACTCTCCGACCTTAGTGTAAAAACTGAGATGTAGTTAAAGCAAATAAACAAAAGAGGGCAGTGAAGCCTTGGTATGTGTGTAAGTCTGAAACATAAATGATGCTTATTTATGTTGTATTTCTTTTCAGTAGAATAATATAAGAGGTGTCTCTGTCTCACCTCTCTCTGCCCTCTTGGTCGTCTCTTCATACTGGTAGAGCTTCATCATCAGCTCCTGCTTTTCTCTCTCCATCTGCTCCTTCTCTTTCTCAGTGGCCTCCCTCCTCTTCTTCTCACTCTCCAGCTGATCTCTGCAGAACACATGAACAAAAGACTGATGATCATACATATTAATCACAGCCTGGAATCTGATCCTCATGCTCAGAGACCATGACAGTGACACTTTTAAAGTTCCCCTTACCTCTCCATCTTTTTCTGCAGCCTCTCCTCTTTGGCCTGAGCCTTCATCTGCTGAACCTCGATGGTGTCGGTCTTGCGGCGGCGCATGTACAGCTCGTGGTTGCCCATGCACAGCTGCAGGATGCGCTTGTTGACTCGCAGTCGTGGAGCGTAGAATATGAAATCCTTGAGAGGAAGAAAACATCGCGTCAGGGGCAGTTTGCTTTTATATGTTTCCAAAAAGCATTAAACTGGTCTCTTTCAAACTCAAACCAAAATTTTTAAACCAAACTTTCAAAAAAACAGCATCCTCAAGTTTTAGGTTTGATATCCTTTATATCAAGGGTATGATCGTGAAAGAGAAGTACACCAGACGTCCCTCTCCCCAGTAACTTTTTCTAGCTCCTCCTGGGCGATCCTGAGGCGTTCACAGACCAGGTGAGATATATAATCTCTCCCGAAGCCCTTTGCTGCATGTCATCCTCTCTCTCTCCCCCTCTCATGCTTAAAAACTCTCCTACCAATAAAGGCGAAAAGCCCAAAAAATGATCTTAACAGAGAAAGGATTTTTTTCTAATATTTTAAACTAATAAAATAAAACAAATGTGCAAAAGAGGTATAGTATAGGTAAGTATAGGAGTCTAACTCAGATAAAATTCTACAAACAGAGATTCCCCAAATTCACCCTCCCGTTTTTGCCAGAGCCACAACTGCCTGTGTGCTGTGTTCACACAGACAGCATTACTGCTGCTGTGTTGCTGCAGAGCTGCCTGCTGCTATAACTACTGTATTTCCACAGTTAAAAGCGAGTACTCCACTAATTTGTGATCTGTGCAAACATCTGCATCGTCAACAACACAGTCCTGCAAAAACGTCACAATTAAAAGCCTTGCTTTAACAAATGAGGCGATTCTGTTGACAGGAATGTTGTCAGAGGGCTTTTATTTTGAACTGGAAACAGGAAGTGTTGGGGTAAAAATACATATTTATATTTCTTCATGTCTGTGAGTGAAACAGACGCTGAAACTGTGTCAGTATGATCATCAAAATACTATTTCCGCTGCCTTTTTGCTGAAAAAAAGGCATCATCTTCCAAAATGCAAAAGTTGCTCTTTGTTAATAGTTTTTTTTTTATTTATCCACATTAATAAATTTTAAGTGTGACAAAGTCTGTTGTCTTTGCAGAGATGTGACAAACTAGTCAACCTAAAAAAAACTACCAAAAATTAAACTAAAAAAGCTGCATATCTGCAAGACTAGAACAACTTTAATCCCACTGTTCTTCTGTAAACCTGCACCATATTAATGCTTCTAACACATTACACAGTCTTACACATTTACATACACTTGAGATGCTACTGAGGATTTTAGGACTCATAAAATACTCACAGGAGATTTCTTGTCTATGGGCTTGATGATGAATTTCTTATCGCTGAAAGAAATGTTTCTAATTTCACTCCAGGGGAATCCGATCTTTGGAGTCAGTCTGCAGGAAGGAGACAAACACTAGCACACTTTTGTTTTATAGAATATTCAGAGGCAATTTTTTTTCCATACTGATTCGTGGTATCAGAGCAACAGGCCAGTGAGAGCTTGTTCATGTCGTAGTAGAATCAAGTGAATTAGGTCAATGGCCTCTTTAAAACAACAGCCATGCGGTCAGATGTGTTATTTTAAAACCTGACCGACTGCAGAGGAAAGGTAGCAGAGGTCAGCGACTGCTCGTGTGTTGTCCTCCTGTCTACAACTGTATGTCATCAAATCAATAAACCCTACACTCACAATGTTAGAAAAGACATAATAAATAAGTACCATACGGCTGAAGCAGTGAATGAAGTCAGTGATTTATTGACCTACCTGTCCTCCTTCTCATAGATGTTCAGTCCCAGAGCGTCGACTCCCAGCCACAGGTCTGAGCCCTTCTTGTTCTTGATCTCAAAGTAGTTGACGCCGTACATTTCCAGATCCTGAGAGATCTTCAGATACTCAATCATGGCGTCTTCCCTGTTCAGGTTAAACACATAGATGGAACATGAAGAACACACTCAGTTTTCATTAGTTTATGACATCATTGCGTATACAGTTAATTTATTTATCTGTTACTGAAACAGGTGAGATTGAGGTGGGCTTTCAATAACCAGCTCCAGTTTGAGAGCTCTGATTCTCTGCCTGAGCTCAATTAGACCTGACCTGCCAGGTTCAGATGGGGCCAGGTCGGACTGTAATTTCTCATTATTCCCCCGGGCTTGAATCAGGTCTGGTTCTCGCCAATTTACCGCTGTTTTTTGTTTGTTTGTTTTTTAAACAAAACAGACAGTTCTTGTATGTAGATGGCAAAAAATTTAATGTAGAAAAATAATCATGCATTTGAGGGGCGCAGCTCACTCTGCCAAACCTGCATGAGACAACAGACTATTGGGGTGGCTGTGGCTCAGAGGTAGAGTAGGTTGTCCACTATTGGAAGATCAGCAGTTTGATCCCCGGCTCCTCCAGTCTGCATGTCAAAGTGTCCTTGAGCAAGATACTGAACCCCAAATTGCTCCTGATGATGCTTCCATCAGTGTGTGAGTGTGTTTCAAACTGAGTATACAAATGCAGGTCCATTTACCATTTATTACTGAAATAAGGGGGCCAAGAAGGAGACGAGGAGACACGTCAGCCCTTAGCTTTTAATAAATGCTTTAATATAAAAAATCTATAATATGAAATATATTTCTTTTACAGTACAAAGTTGGGTTTTTAATCAGGTTCTGGTCCAAAATGGCTGCCATGGTTTGGGCTTAGTTCAGGCTTGGACAGAAACTTGTGTTCTGCAATGTAAAATTACTGTTTTTGTCAAACAGTCTGGCGGTGTTGAAGAGAGTGATATAACGGCTTCAGTTCAGGATAAATATCTCATACAACCGCACTCCAAAAAATCCAAACTGAACCATTCTGTTCATATTATTAACAGCTGCTATTATTAATGCTGCTAACGGCTAAGTGAAAAACTCAGAAGATAGCTGGACTCGTCCTTTAATAAACAACAAAATAAAATTAAAAAATCATTAAAATTTTGATTCTGTAAAATGCTATCGACCCAAAAATGTTGAGGTGCCTTAGCCAGATGATTTAACGTCTGTGCACCAGAGGTCACAAGGCCACAACTGGCAATTACAGAATGACACATTGAATTATGTGTTTACTTTTGTTTTGATTTAATCAAATAAAGTTTACCTGTGACAAACAAAGCCACGGCGTAATATTAGGACAATTAGAAAACAATCAAACAGTCAGCAAACACTCAGTAATGTCAGACATACAACAATGTCTGTCCAATTAATTACTTTTAGAGTGACCTGACTTGAGTGAGCATGTTTTAATACTTAGGTAGAACTTTTCATTTGTGAGCGGAAGACTGTTATTTTTTATCTTTAAATTGTCAGGTGGTTTAAAATGAAAATAAACACACAGTAGAGTCATTTTCCAGGATCAGAATCAGATCAGAGTGTTCATCACTTACTTCAGCATCGATCTGTGCTCCTCGTGCCAAATCTGGATCCTCTCCTCCCACTGCTCCTTGGACAGCTTGTGTTGCTCCAGCACTCTGAGGGGAGAGACCCGTTATCAGCAGCCCACTGGTGGACATGTAAACAGTCTGTGTATACCTACAGAGTTCAGTCAACACACACGCCGCATTATCGTGTCTCTATTAATGTATGTCTTGTTGGTGATTGTGAATACGTAACAGTTCTGTCTTCAGTGACTGACGAGGTTATTCTTCCGTGTTGGTTTAAGTCAGTTTGAATGATATATTTATATTCTTTGCCCTCATGGAAAAATGGAAAGCAAAGCACACATTTAGGCACCTAAAACTCATAAAACAAGTTGTTTCTCACACATAAACTACATTATTATTCCCTCATACAACATATCTCAGTTACAAAAGTTCAAATGATATTTTATCAGTTAATTTCATATAGTTACTGTCTGGAGAGCTCATACAACACCATGGACCATTCATTCCTTCTCTTCCACATCATATATCACAAGAGCTATAAACACGTCAAACATATTCTGCTCTGTATCGTAGAGTTTAAGTTGCTGTTCCCTCTAATGTTGATGTTTTGTAGTGCACCTGTTTTATTCTCAGCTAGTATGTGATCATTTAAAAGGATAAAACACAGAGCGAATCTGTTGAAGTGAAACACGTAGTAATTTTGTTTTTAACATAAGCTGTCAATAAAATAAGTGTCCTGGTGTGCACTGGGAGTTAAATGTCCTTTTTGGTTCACGTGGTTTATCTTTCACCGGCTGGCACCCAGGAGGAAGGAACAGCTGTACACGGGGGGGGGGACGACATCCTGTTTGCCTTTCAATAAAACCTTTTATAACAGAAGACCAAACAGCATCTGCCTCGCCCATTGTTTAAATCTTGGGGCGTTTCCAAAACAGTGCAAGCCGTCTTTTGGTGTGCAACCACACTATTCTTTTTTCTCCTGGGTACAATTATTCTTGATAATCTGTGTCTATCTTTTATTTAGAGGCCTTTGAACTAGACTGTTATCTCCTCTGCTATCCACCCTCTCATCTCTTCATGGGACATTCTTCATGCTTTATACGAGCTTCATTACTTTTGTGTGTTTGTTGAATATCTATATTAATTTATCAATATATTTGTTATCAATTCCACACACAGTTTTTAAGCTTACAGCCTTTCATTGTTTTTATCTGTGTGATTTACAGTCTTTTCTTTCTACTCCATGCCGCAGCATACATTTATTTCACTTTCAGGGATTAAAATGTTTTTTTTTTGTTGTTGTTTTTGTGTGTACAGGTGATCTCAGGCAAGTGCATTAACCTGTCAAAACCTGGGACAACATCACTTTTCTTCTGCTTTCAGATGCCTTTTGCAAGTATTTAAACCCGCGAGCTGAAAAAACTAAGGAAAAAAGAAAAAAGCTAGGGGAAAACTATATTTAGAATTATTATTATTAAATATTTAAAATTATGTTAGAGAATTATTATCATTTTTAAGCATTTTCCAGGTCATTTCCTTGTTTGTTTGTTAAACTAATTTTCTTGTTTTTAATTTTCTCTTTTTACTAATTTCTTGCAGTTTTTTTGGGTCATTTCTTCTTTCATTGCTCACTGCCTTCTCCCCATGTTTTTGAAAGAAATCCAGCCAATTTGCTTAGGATTCAAAGGGTTAAAATACCGGAGAAATGACCATCAGTTTATTCATTCTCCAACACTCACCTCCTGGGCAGCAGGCGCTCAGAGGAAAGGTAACCTGGGTGGTGTGTTGACTTGTCCTTCTCTCCGTACTTGGCCTGCACGGCGTAAGATGCCAGCAGCACGGCGGACTCTGGAGGGCAGTAGATCTCCTCTCCCAGAATGTCCTCCTTCACCTGCAGGAAGAAGAGCTTCCGGGTGACATCCTGGATCAGCTCTTCGGCCACGTCCTCTGGGTAAAACTTGGCCTTCAGCTTGAACTGCAGGGGAGTCTCCTTCCTCACTTCCTGGACCATCACCTGAGCAGAACAGAGCGCATATCACAGGGTGTCCACAGGTTATCAGAAATGCTTTATTAGACTTTTAAAGATATATTTTTTAACTTGTTCAAAGAGAGATATTTGCACATCCAACTGTCTCAGATGCAGGTGTGTTGAAAAGTATCACTTGAAGAGAAGATTACACACACTGCTCTTGCTTGCCTTGGTGTTTTGCTGCGCAACATGAAAATAGTTGGATTATAATATATGTATAATAAACAGTATAAGCAATTCACAGAGATATAATTGGAGAGATGTAACAAGTAAGATTAAGTTCATTAACCTACATCAGAAAATTGTAAAACAGAATGAATTACACTGGGGAAGATAAAAGGATCAAAATCAGATCAGATCAAGTTTAATATGCCACAGTTCAGAAGAGCAGAGAGCCGAGAAGCACGGCAGGTTAACAGAACAGGACGTGTCAGTAGATTCACCTTCTTCTCAAAGTTCAGCCAGGTGAGGAATCCTTTGGAGTCGACAAACTGCAGCCCGAAGTACCAAACCTCACGCAGTCCGATGGTCCTGGCAACCTGACACACAGAGCGACAAACACAGACGTGAAAATATAATAAAATGAAACACAAAACTTCACTTTGTTATTTTCTTTATTCATCACACCTCTAATATTCTGACCCTGAAGAAACGTTTGGACAAGTTATTTACAGCACAAAGCAGGATCATGCACAGACTGTACATCAGTCTCATTGATGATGATGTCACTGTAAACAACAGTAGCTGAGGTGGGGAATACACAGCCTCAGAGACCCCTTTATCACAGAGCCTCCCTGTCAAGTGCAAAGGTTTAGATAATTACACACTGAGCTCCAGGGTAACGAGGGTGTCCCGCTGTTGGGTGGTGATGTCACCTTTCAGCACAAGTTAGTGATAATTTAGCTTTTGTTTGAACGATTTAATAAGTAAACTATTCGGGCACTGAGAGGGACGCCTCATTGTGCAGTTATAATGAGACGGGAGGTGTATTAAGAGACATGAAAACATCCGTCCTGATTTAAAAATAACTTTAACAGAAACGTAACATAATTAGAGTTTTTAATTATCTTCTTTCAGCTATGATTTGATACAATATTTTTCATATTTTTTATCACCAGGACACATTTAAGTAAAGAAGCAATAAATAATTTAAGTAATAGAAGTGTCTGGAAACGTGCCACTATGTGCAACTATGTGCAACACCAAAGCCCCCTAAATCTTACACACTGGACCTGTAAGTGTTGAGGTACTTGAAAGAACAGTTCACCCCAAAATCAAAAATACATATTTTTCTATTGAACTGCACCTGCAAACTGTATCACTGTACAGAAGGAAGTATGTATCTTCTGCTAGCTAACTTAGCACCACTGAGCTAGCTAACATTACAGCTCAGCCGAGGAGGACGACATTGATGTTGTATCTCACGCTGTCGTGAGCCTCTCGTCCATGAGCAGATGCACACTTCCTTCTGCATGGTGATACGGTTTATGGGTGTAGTTTGGTAGAAAGAGAACAGTTCCTACATGAAACTGCTCACAACAAGGGGTGCATACCAAATCCATGTGTCCCTCACTTGCGTCTTTTCCATGCAGCTTAGTCCTTCCTACCACAGACGCAAGGAGACGCAAGGAAACTATGCGGGGAGAGATTGTTTCCTCAGAAGTCAAACCTGAAACAATGTCTGTTTCTGAGCACAGTGACAGCTGATCACAGCTGAGTCAACGGTTGCGTTTGTGTCTGCACACGCATCAAGTTATATATACATACATCTATATGATATGTGATACACGTCAGTTTAATCTCTTATCTGTCTTCACTCCAGTATAAAACTGGTATAATGTGATGTATCAGATCAGTCCAATCAGCTGCAGCGTCCAGTTAATCCAATATGGGAGTGTGTTAGATGATAAAAGACTTCCATGATGGCTGCTCTTGTGTATCCTCACTCCTCAGAGCAGAAATAAGAGCTATGGGACAGCCTTCAAGATGGCGCAACAAAACGTCTTCCGGTTCAATAGAGAATTGAGGAGTGAGGAGATGACAAATGACAGACTTGGGATGTATCCAGGGTCTGTGGATCATCTTGAGTAACTAGGTCATGATATTCGTAAAAGATGTTGCTGTTGAGTTTTTCAAATTTATTTCTTGGCACTTTGAGCACCACAAGCCGAGCGCCATCAGCTGTCCAGGCAAGCTCTATCTGAGGACTTTTTTATTTGAGGGTCACATACAGACCTGGTCAAAGAGCTGCTTCCCTGTGGTTTTGGGGTGGAAGGAAAACTCCAGCTCTGCGTCCATTGTGGTGACGCGCACATTGACCTAAAGCAAAAAAAAAACAACAAAAAAAAAACCACAACAAAAAAAAGTCATTTAGTCACGTGAATTTTTCAGTTTTGATCACATAAACCTCTTATTTCCACTCAATCGTTAAACTGTTTTATTTGATTTAAATCTGAATCCATCAGTCCTGCATTTTTCATTCTTTCCCTGCACACACACACACATCTGTAATTCTGCAAAAATATAGCTTCTTTTTCCTGCACATTTGCTTTTGACAGTCACTTTATGAAACAACTTTTTTCATAGTAAAAGACAGAAATAATGAAGTCAGTTGTGTGGAGAATGGTTTTAATGTGGAGCTGTGAAGTGGATTGTTCATAAACCATAATTGCTCACTATCTCATTAGACTTTGGACTACCCTTGCGAGGTGCCACAAGGTTGAACATACGCAGATTAAAATATCAAAATACTCACTGCCTGCCAAGTTGCCTTTAGACTTTACCATTGTTAGTGAGATCAACCACATTTATAACAACAGTGATTAAACTGGAACAAGTCGAACTTTTAAGAGTTCCAAGAATGAATTTCCCTGAAGAGAGAAAAACTTACTCTCATTTTTTTCCAAAGACAGCACCACAAACACACGACTGCGTGACCCTGGCCTGCAGGCCAAATTGGGCTTGTAGCAGTTACACAATCATTTTATGAAGTTACACTAGTGCACACCCCAGGTGTCATAAAGATAAACCCACTGAAACTTGAGCAACAAAAACTAGAACATCCATTTACGAAACCTCCGCCATGTTTCTCAACTGTTTCCATTTTCCATGACCACTATGATTACTTTGTAACGCCCTCAAGTCCCGCTGATGCATTCCTACCACTCTGACCTTTTCTCAGATCACTGAAATCACCGTCATGGAAGCAGCAATCCAACAACAATCAATCAGCATGTCGTTGTTACTCTTTAGTATCCACAGAACTTCCACTTTCCTATTTAAATGTTCAGAATTTAACTCATGAATCACATTTTCAGCATTTTACAGAGCAACCCAAGCAGTTCCTGCTACCATGGCTCATAAATTTGATTTGAAGTTATCGTCAGTCAAATGGAGGCAGACGTCAGCGTGACCTCTTATGAGAGGCTTTCTCCTTGGAGAGTCAATATAAGCAAAGAGCTGCAGTCATAATACAACTGCCAGCCTTTCTTATCAGTTCTCCTACAGACTGATGCTGAACACTTAAGTAACTCTTACTGAGGGCGTTTAGATTTTACAGCAATTAAATGCACACAGGTTCCTCTTGTTATGGATGGAAAACAGATTGTTGCTAAACGTCTTACAAAATCAAGACAGGGAGAATGAAGCAGTTAAATCATACATTTATGAGCTGTGGGTGAAAGTCACTCCTGTCATTTACAAAATCACTCCAGTGTCATAAACGGTATGACTATTATCAAGTATGCACGACCACACAGAAAACATACGGCATTGTTCTGGCCATGAAATGCATTTGCATTTTAGTGGCATTGTTTCAGCCAGGAATGTGTGCAGCATGGGTCAAACTCCACATTTGGTTAATGAGTAAATGCCAAGAAGGAAAGGTGCCTCTTGGAAATAACTCACAAGCCTCAGCTCAGATAAAAAGATGTGACTCAAACTATTAAAATAAACATGACTCGTGCTTAAATTTGTTTTATGCTCAGTGGGTTTTCTCCACAGATAAACATATCAACAGATGAATCTATAAACCCACCACCGCCCTCTCAAACTTGGAAGAGGCATTTCAGAGACGCATCTTGGTAACAAAATTAGGCGAGTCTTACTGTTTTGGGCATCTTGGCTCTGGTTGGTGGACGAGCTCCAGCAGAAGAAAGTGTTTCCCAGGCTGAGCGAGGCTGCAGTGGCCGACTCTCAGCAGAATCTCCACCTGATAAAGAACGCCGCTCGGCTCTTGCTGGCTAACGCAAGGGAAGGGCTTGTGTCCTTTGAACTCGGCTGTGGATCGCCCACAGTGACGTGGGAGGCTCACAGTGATTACTATCACACAGACTCACCTCCAGTGTGACCACCCGGCAGTGCGAGAAGCACAGCTCCACCTAAAGACAATTACCTGTCTCAGCACCGGAACTGATGACCTTTGATCGGAGTGTGCGAGGCTATATAGGCCCGGACGTACTATTTATGCTGCCTGTTTGGAGGTGACATGAGTGAGTCATGAGCTGTCATAAACAGAGCACATCAAGATAACATCTCCACGAAGCTTGTGGAAAAACTCAAGTGAAACAAACTCTTAAGAAGTTTTACAGACTTTAATAATAATTGAACAAAAACAAAATCAGGTAGAAAGAAAATGGACTGATTCTGATCATGTAAACATTCACAGAGCTGCAGGTTCAGTAGTTTTTAATCAAATACTCTAAAAATCAGTGCATTTAACGACAACATTTTATACTAAAATCTAGAGATATAGCAACTAATGGAATAGTTAATAGACAGAAAATTAATCTGCAACAATTCTGATAATAATTCATCATTTATCAAGCAACATATCCAAGTATTTTTTGGCTTCAGCTTCTCTGGCAAGGGACTTTTTGTTTTTTATTTTGGCTTGGGGAGGGGCATGCAACTTTAAATGGCTGTATTTTGTATTTATGGGTTTGGGGGGGCATGTTTTCTTAAAAAACAAAATCACCAAAATTACACCATTTATCACAGCCAGAAACTGTAAAAACCGAAATTATTGTTGGATCTTTAAATTTCCAATGGTCCTTGGACACATCACCTACGACCAACATTTCCATCAGAAAAAAAAATACATTACATACATTATCTGAGCTTAAAATAGTGTTAGTTAATCAATATCTCTTAAGTCTACTCATTTAAAATTTGCCCAAAAATTAACCATTTGCATGACAGGTGTGAAAAACTGAGACTTTTTTTTAACTGCAGGATTTCATCTTCAGCTTTTAAATTTCAAACATCAAAGGTTAAGTTCTAAAAATCCAATAACTAATTTATGGTGGAGGGAGAGTCATGGATTTTCTGTCAGTCACTCAGGGAGGCTAAAAAAAGTCACTGCAACCTCCTCCTCCTCTAATAAATAAAGGACAGTCCCTAAACCAATGTTAATTTAATATTTGGGGGTTTGGATAAAGTATGTGAAGGCATTACCGTGAGGTCTGGGAGTCAGAGCTGGGCATTTTTCACTACCTTTGCAAATAAACTAAACAATTAAAAAAATCCTTCCTTGTTATCAGTGATAACAATGATTGCTAGTGACAGCCATATTAAAATCTGATGTTTTCTTAGTTTATCTCATCTGGTCTATCAGCTCACTCCCTCTGTCTAAATACATAGATAATGTTTAATCTAGAGCCGCCCCTTCAAAGTCTGAGATGCAACTCATCAGTTGGAAACCACTCAGTCGACTGAGATTGCTTCAAGTCAAGCCTGCAGGTTTTTTTTGTGGCCTTTTTTTGGCTAGTCAGTGTGCTGTGCAGTGAACTTCTAGGGATATTTTGGCCCATGGTTTTGCAGCACAGGGAGCACTCTTGACTTCACGATACTCTTTGGTACAGACAGTTGTGAACAAGATGCAGCAGCACAGAGGGAGAGACTCTGCACCATAAGGCACTGAGATAACATTATCTTCTCTCTTCTGCTTGGAAGTGGTGAATTTACAGCTCACTGTTACTTAATATGACAAAGTCTCTGGCTTTTGTTTGATTCAAGTGACACAAAAAATCATATTGCACATTTCCGATCCATCATTAGCACCGTTAGCTTGTTTACTGTATTACATGAATGCTGCTGCCATACTGTGCTGCCTGCTGAGTCCTGTTAAAACTTTAAACTTCACAGGGGAAAAAAAACTCATATGAAACAGCTGATTTTTTTTTTTTGACTGCCATAACTCTGAATCCATTACACGCGTAGTTTAATTTGGCCATTAGATGTCTTTCTGTGAAGCCAATAAAATGTTTCTGTGCGTTCATTTGTTCTAATTGCTCTGACACAGGTAGAAGATGATCACTGTGACCACACATATAATTTAAGTCCCCCTCATTTAAAAATGTGTTTTACTTATTTTTATTTTTGAAGTTTGAGCTTCACTGTGCAGAATAACACATATTCAGTTTGACACTAAAAAGATGTTTTCTCATTCCTCCCCTGAACCTTTAGGTGAAAAAAATCTGTCTTCCAAACAGTATTTTTTTTTTGTATTTCTTAGAAAGTGTCTGGGTGGGATCTTTAAAACTCAGCATCATTTTCCTCCCAAATGTTTATCAGACAGCCTTATTTTAATCATGACTACATGTGCTATGATATACAGGTACTGATGATAACCAAGATATTTTAAAAGGAATGATTGACATCCTGTTAATAACACACGTGAAAATATCGTGTAAATAACCAGCACCTCTTAAATCATTTCTATTTCTTTCAACGCCATAGGGTTGCCTTGTTTTTTGTGCAGCTATGTATAGAGGTGGAGAGAGTCTTTAACATCTCATCTTCATTTACCAATCAAAACAGAATAAAGATGAATTTGACTGATAGCATTATTATTTCATTTTTTATAGGTACAATGATAATATTGTTATCATGAACTTTTACGGCCATTATAATCGTGGTGAAAATCTGATATTGTACCATCACTAATTTTCATGAAATGTATTTTTAAAAAAAACATACCATACGTGTTGAAAAGATTTCAAAGTAATTGTGCAGCTAAAGCTCTCAACAGATCATGTAAACCTTCAGTTCAGGTAATGAATATGAATAAAAAGTTTCTATTGTGTATTTTCTTCTTCTCTTGTACATGTATTGCACCCTGGCATATTCAGCTCTGATTCTCACAAGAGAAAATATTCAAAAGACAAAAAACAAAAAAACTCTTTCATAACAAGACTTTTCCACCACTATATTTAACAAAGAGGTAAAATGAGATTTAGAACTCATCTTTGATTTGAAAATGAGGCTGGTCCTCGGGTTTGAAGGCTTTGTTGGGACTTCCGTCCTCGTTGAGGATGCGTGATGCCGTGTAACCCACAATGGGATACTTTGTTTTGTACGTGCCTTCAAATACACTGTCCAGAGACTCCAGCTGCTCTTCACTGAGGCCCGTCTGTAAATGTAAAGATGGAAAACAAGAACTTTATGTGGCACTTGTCACATGATGTACAGACTGTGAAGCCATTTGAGGTAATTATATTTATATTTACAGCAAGTCTACAAAAGTACATTAAGGTAGCCAAAGATGAAAGTTTGTTCTGGTCTCACTCCCTCTTGACTTTAGCTCTTAGTTTACTTTCCTCACTTCTGTTTTTCTTCTTGTGACCTGAGCTGAACTGCCAATAAGAGTGATTTTATTCACCGACGACGAGCTCCGCTGACACCAATGCTGCTTCAACATGTTGAATCGGCTATAAAAAGGCGACAGACAACCTACATCTGCTGGTGTGGAGAGTTGTTTCCTGTCGCACAGGGGCTGAAAGTAAGTGCTGTTTGGCCATCGGCTTTGCAGTGTATTTGTGTGCAACTTTTTGGCCAAGACACGATAGACGTGAGGCAATGCAACAGTCAACTTTTGCTGTCACTAGTTCTTTGAAATTGTTTTTCATATAACTCAACCTGTTTATATTTCATTGAGGATTAAAGTTACACATAATTAAGGGCAGGGCACTTTGAAAGACAGGCTGTCTGCTGATAGATCTACCCCTCACTCCTCCAGCATCTCACTCAAATATGATCACTTCTGGCTCCAAAAAACCAAGATGGTGACAGCCAAAGTGCCGAACTTGAGGCTTCAAAACAGGAGTCCGCAAACCAATGGGTGACGTCACTGTAGCTTTGTCTATTACTTTAACAGTCTGTGGTCCAGTATCAGTGTCCCCCATATGGAAAGTTTAGTTTCGGGTCTCCACACAATTAATTTTATTGAAAAATACTATTTATTGCTTTAAAAAGTCTACATTGTGCAAAACTACTGCTGGAAATGCAGAATGACTGAAAACCTGCGAGTATGGTGCATTCAGACAAAACTGTTAAATCTATAATTATATAGCTCATGAATGCTATGCTGTTTTGAAGCCAACACTCAGGTGTCAGATGTCTGTTCTTTGTTTCTTTCCACTCTTATTTGTCCCAGAAGGGCGACTGCTTTGTGAAGCAAGACAATAAAAATACAATACAAAATGCAGACATATTTGGGGGGGGGTCATTCCTAGGATGATTTTCCTGTCATCATACAATTTCATACAAGAATACCTCCCCACCTATGGTTGTCAACCACAACAATCACAATCTCAGCCTTTGAGACTGAACTTACAGTATCTGATGTCAGGTCTGCTGGGTCCAGGGACATCTTAGCCACAGCCCGAGTGGAATCCTTACCAACCAGGGCGTTGTATGGTGCATCTTTTCCATAAAACTCTGCAATATGCAATCAGTAAAATAAAACCAACTCAAAACAAATGCAACATAAGGATAAGTTTTCCCAGTTTCCCAGTTTTCTCAGTGTGTCTATGGGTGTCAGACAGTTAAATTTAATGTTTTTTTAAAACCTGTTCAAGACACCTTTAACCAAATTTAGGACAGATTTTAGGACAAATCAAGTTTTACTTGTTTAAGCATCACAGGTAAGCACTGCAGGCAAGTAGTATGAATGTGGTCTTGTGCAAGGTAAGTGTTATGTAAGAATACGGTCATTAGAGTGAGTTACGTCAATCTACATTTTGCCAACAGGTAAGTGCAAGTATTAAGTAAATTGAGAGTACTGAGAGGTTTTTTTTTCAAGATTTGTAACATTAGAAATGTGGACTTTTACATAAAAGACTAGAAAGAAATTTAAAAATGGATAAACAAAATTGAATAAAATGTTTAAAGCAGTTCAGACCTCACATATTCAAATTTAAGACTATTTACTGACTTCTAAGGACATGCAGACACCCTGACAGAGTCATGTTTTATCTTATAAATCATTACAGTTTAATTTCCAGGGATTAAGTTGGGTTTTATAGCTACCTTTTCCCTTGGTGACATCAAACACAACTCCTTTTACTGCCATGTAAATGGGCTGTCCCTCCTACAACAGGGAGGAGAGAAACAACGGAAAATACAGATAAATCTTTATCAGTACACGTGTGTGTGGATGCACAAACTAAAACAGGAACAAAAACTCAACCTGGATTCAGAGTTACAATAAAGTTTACCTCGCTGCCGTCGTATCTCTTCAGCTCCTCCTCAGTGAATAATCGGACAGGTTCAGTGGGAGTTTTGTATTTTAATTTTAAGTCTTCTGCTAAAGTCGAAGACAGGACAACAAACAGGACACAAATTCTCGCTGTTGCCATGGTAGGACCGTTGTTTGGACGGGTTTGATACGGAAACTGTGTCATCCACTTCCCTGTCGCTGCTCTGTGGAGCTGGTGCTGCATTCATTGCCGTCGGAAATGTTAGCGATACGTCACGGTCGGGCAGTTTATACCAGTTTTTGAAAATTACAATCAATCTCGTGAAAACATAAGGTCTCCCCTCATCTTTCAACCACTGAAACCATGTAATACGCTTAAAAGCTTAAAAGAAAGTAAAAGTAAGTAGTGGAAGTAAAAGAGGTAATACCACTGTGATAAAATACTCACAAATTTAAATAAAAGTGAGTAAAAGTACTCATTATGCAAAATATCACAAGAGTTCGTGATGCACTACTGTGTGTCAGAATCAGAAAATACTTACTTGATCCCCCATGTAAAATTGTGACTTGTTACAGTCACTCTGATGAAAAGAATTGTTTATTATAAGTACGTGTAAACCTCCCTAATTTTGCAGTAAGTAAAGGCAGATCTAATTTGAATTACTTTTTATTCTGCTGGGTGGCTAAATGTTTAAGAAGACAGCATTTAATATAATCTCAGTCTAAAACAAAACAAAAAAAGTCTCAATCTAAAACATAAGTAGAAAGTTGTGTTGTAAATTAACGTTAAATTCAATTTAAGTGGATTAAAAATCTGACAGTGGCCTCCAGAATGTGGAGTTGAAGTTTTAAGTAGTCTCAAAATTGGAAACACTCCAGTAAAGTAACGTTACAAGCACATCAAAGTACAGTGATTATTAAGTTAGCATTAATGCTAAAGTTATCTTTAATAATGGCTACTTTCTAATCCACCAGTGAATTTTGTCAAAAGATTGATTTCTAATCTGAAAAATATTTGCTTCACTTTTAAACAAAGTTTGACATTTTTCAAATTATGTTTTTTGGCTCTCTTGTAGATAGTTACTTGCTAGCTAGCTAATGTTAGCATTATATGTTAGCATTATATAGCCTAGCTAGCGGCAAACATTACATGAGAACATTTATACCACTCACCTTCGCACAGTGACGTTAGTTAGTTTGTCTTAAAACATGGAGGCTTGTATGTTAGTAACAAAAAATATCCACCTACCAGCACCTCTAAAGTTCACTTCTTAATGTGTTTTATGGTTACATTAATTTAATCTGTATAAAAACCGAAGCATTAATATGACAAGCCACCATTTTGGGTCGAGGGGGCAGTTGCTAGGCAACCAGTGGAGACTCCGGGGATGTTACTATGGTTACTCCCGCCCGGAAGTGGTCCGTCCAGCAGGTGACCCTCAGTAAAATGGCGGTTTGTCATGCAAAAAGTTTCAGATTCATGTGCTGAGTTTGATTTATTTACAAAGCAGTTCTTGGAAAACCACCTGAGTATCTCACGTATTTTAAACTACACAAGATGTTCACACTGCTGCAGGTCCCAAGATTATTAAAGAGAAAATCATCATGTTAATACTGAGACCTCTTAAATACTTTACACCACACATGGAATTATCAGCTGAAGCTTGTAAAATTAGATAAACTAATTCCGTTAAGTTAAGTTAAATTTAGTTTATAACTTACAAAACACAAATGCACTGGTAGATTATTATTATTAATATCATTATTAATATAAATATTAATATAGATGGGATAGGCTCCAGTCCCCCTGTGACCCCTAACAGGATAAGTAGTTATGGAAAATGAATGAATGTATAGTATAGTATAGTAATCTTCCAGTGCATTGGCCTATAGATCGGTGCGCCACACCCCTGATGCGTTTACTTTTAACTGCTTTTATAATACTGCTGTCAGGGACACTGAGTTTAATAAAAGCCTTATTTGGTATTTTGACCCACACTGACTGATGGCTTTGTCATTAAAGTTCACCTCTAGTTATATGAAATTTAAGTTGGGTTTAACATATATGTATGTATGTATGTATAGATAGATAGATAGATAGATAGATAGATAGATAGATAGATAGAATGGTTTTTAATGCTTTATGTAGGCCTAAAGCAATGTGAACTGCATGTGTGTGAAATGGTCTATATGAATAATAACATCAATAACATTAGTCTAATATGAAAAGTTAAATGGGCTTTTAGGTGAATGTGGAAACTGAATGGCAAAAATACCTCTGACTCCTGTAGTCAGCTGTAATGAACTCATCACTCAACAGGTGTGTTACCTGGTTTAAAGTTCCTTAAAGAAGTTTAACTGAAAACTTCATGGAGAACATTAAAGAGGAAGGATTTACGTCCACTTCACTTTTTAGATCTTTTTGCAACGTAGACATTTACGAGGTGCACTTTAAGGCAGCACTAGGTATTACCCTAAGGGGAGGAGGAAGGGAGCAAAGAAACGTCAAGGACACACGGTTTACTATTGGAGCACGAACAGTAGGTGGCTCATTATCATGGGGTGGGCCTCTAACGTCGACAAACACCCATGGGAGTGTGTGTGTGGTGTGTGTCTCCCTGTAGAGCGGTAAACCACCGGGACCTCAGCACAGGAGGGACTTTATATATCCTTTAAAATGAACCTGATACTTAATAAAACTAGTTTTCAGACTTGAGACAAATAGTCCGTCGGGTCCTTTGAGGAGCAGAGACAGCTGTGTGGAGGTGAAGGAAGTGCAGAGGAATGCTCGGGAAAGAAAAGTCCCGGTCTTACGAAGAGGTAGGACAACTTCCGGTCTGTTAACTGCCTGTGTGTGTGTGTGTGTCTGTGATGTTTGTTTAATAATCTGAGGACAACAGGTTTGTTCTCTGTAACTTGCTCCCGACATGAAGGGACACAGACTGCAGCTCCCTGCCATCATGTGACTGCACAGCTCAGGCTGCTGTTTCCCACAGTGTGAATCTCGCTGACTCTTTGTTTTCTGAGTGTCTGCTCATTTACTGGAGGTGACCCCCTCCTCTCTCAACGGCCACAGGATGTCTGCTACAATACATATGTGAATTAAAATGTCAGCAGGTGTTCAAGCATAACTTTAAGTCACTGTAGGAGCTCTGCCATTATGGAGGATCATTGCTGTGATGTAGATAAGTTATGTAATGTATTTTAAAACACTGTAATTGACACTTTATAAGCCAGAGAGTTTTACTACACTCAGTGGTGGAGGATGTTAGTAAGCTGACTCAGCTCTTTTACTAAAGCACTGAAGGGACTGTTCCTACATTATCAGAGGAGGACATGGCTGGGGTGGAACTGCATTTATGCTGACCAGAGGTGTTAAAATAGACAGTGCAGCAGTGCAGTTGCACTGAGGCCCGTGGCGTGGAGCGGCCCCTAGAGAGAGCGGGCCCTTGCAAGTGATTCAGATTGCCAACTTGAAAATATACCTGTGTTTAAAGTAATGATAAAAAAGAATTTTATTAATTTAAAATGGTGCCATTTGCTATATATGTCCTGAAAATAAAGTCAAACCCATATGTGCCATTGTTTTATTTATTTATTTATTTTTTTAAATCCAGTAGCTAAGATAAAAATATGATTTTTCTCCATGAGCTATAAATGTATAAATAACTATAAAACCTATTCAATTAAATGATTAATTTCCTTCAATATTTTTGTCAGATATGCAGCAATACATGCACAATATAAATAAAATAAATATGATATATACCATAAATTAAATAAGATTTTAAAAACTTACCCTTTGATGTCTGAAAGTAAAAAATCCTGGAGCTGAAAAAAGTCTCCGTTTTTCACTCTTATCATACAAACAGTTAATTTTTGTTCAAATTTAAAGTGAGAAATTTTAAGTGATTTTGATGACATGTCACTATTTTAAGATCAGATTTGGAAATGTATTTTTTTTCTGATGGAAGTCTCACACGTTGTATCCGAGGATCGTTGCTAATTTGACAATCCAACAATAATTTCTGTTTTTACAGTTTGAAAACATGAATCTAAGGCAAACAGTTAAATGGTGTCTGGTGAATTTTGGGCTTTTTCTGGTTTAAAAAACATGATCTTTCTCTTTATCAAAACATAGGACTAGTGGTAATTTATTTTGGTCCTTGTTAACAATTGTCCAAGAGGAATGCATGTAATAAAGAATAAATAACATCAAGGCATTTACTTACACATTTATTTAATGAAAAAAAACAAAGGAAAACAAAACAGATAGACCGAAAAAAGTGTAGACTGAAGCCTCAGCTTATTTTAAGAAGAAGAAGAAGAAGAAGAAGAAGAAGAAGAAGACATATTTATTATTATTACTATTATATAAGTGTTGTTTCCATCAGTCATACAGACACAAAAACATTGGAAAATAGGGTCCAGGTTAGAAAATACTGAAGTTACCCTTTAATGTCTTTTTCTTGACCTCACAGTTCAAGGATGATGATGATGATGAAGGTTACACACCGCCTGCAGGCTTCTTTGACGATGCCATTGAAGGCATGGAGCCCGAGGAGCCGAACGGCATCATCTCACAAGGTAATGAGCACAGCGTGATCTTAAACATCTCAGTATCACGACTTCATACACTTTTAATCTGCTGCTGTATTGAGCTGCAGAATTTTAGTGTCCAACTGCTGAATATAATTTAGTTATTACACTTTAATTAAGTAATTTGACCCCATTAAAGAAACGTCCTGAGCCTTGACAGTGAGTTTGCACAATGTGATTGCAGAGGACGACCTCATCTCCAACGGTCCAGCGAGGAGGTTCAGTAAAACCTGCCTCAAGAATTTCTTCACGGTGGTGCTCATCTTCATCTACCTGCTGCTGACCGGGGTGGCGGTGTTCCTGGCCTACCAGACCATCTCAGACTTTTTGGAGAAACTCAACCACCCTGTGACGTCAGTGACGTACAAAGAGGTTGACTCGTTTTCACACCCAGGTTTGTTTAAAAAATGCACAGTCATTTGGGATCAGGACAGGAACAGTAGTGAAGAAGAGAAGTGGAAAAATGTTCTGATGTTTTACACAAGTAAACGTAGTACCAACAATACGATGTAAAAAAAACTCCATGGTAAGGAAAGTTCCTGCATTTAAAGTTTAGGTAAATATGTGGAAATATTAACATGAAAATCATCTTACAGCGTAAGGCTAATGTCAGCGTCTTATGCAGCTTTTTTTATTTAAAGCCGCTACAAGGAACTTTTAACTGGATATGCAAAAGTCTCTTGTTTCTGCTGATGTCTGTGCGTGACCTACAACAACAGATGAGACCATCGGTGTGAAGATAAGCTATTTCTATGTAGTGTATATCCATACCTTTAGGAAACTGTCTCCGGGTCCGCCCCAGGTCGCTTCCAGGACGAAACGATTTACGGCACTCAGACAGCACACGTCATCTTACCTAGCTGCTTACATTTATAGTGACGCTAATAAATAGTCGCTATTCCTCCTCCTCAACCCGACATCACCTCATCTGGGCCGACGACAGGTACTAGCCAGGCGTCGACAGGGTCCAGCGAGTGCCGAGAAATAAAGAGGCGAGGCACCGCTCCATACTCTGTCCAAGAAGCCGTGGAAGTGCTCGCCAAACAGGCCTTCAGCCTTACCAGCCGACCGCTGCGTTTACCCCGGCGGCGGTGGCGCTTACGCCGGAGAGGTGGAGCTGGGGCGCGGCAGAGTTGAGCTGGGATCTCCGATAGGAGCGGGGGCAAAGTTTTCCCGTCTTGTTGTTTCATTCATCCCCAAAACAAACACATACGTGAGCCAGGTAAGCGTCTTTACGACAATATGCGCTAGCTCATGGGAAATGTAGGCTTCATTCCGGCAAAACACTACCGCTTTTGTCCACAGAGTCTCCAAAATCAACTCATAATGAAAGTTCCTTGTAGGGGCTTTAAAGGTTAAAGCCCCACTGATTATCACACACCAGAGTGTGTGAAATTTGTTCTCCGTGTTTGACTCATCCCCTGAGGGAGTGGTGAGCAGCAACAGTGCCGCGCTTGGGAATCATTTGGTGATCTTATTTAACTTTTATTTCACCAGAAAAACCTCTTGACATTAAGAATCTCTTTTTCAAGAGTGTCCTGGCAACATAAAGTTACACACAGACAACATAGAAGAAAAATACAAAATCAAAAAATAATGTATGCAACTCCATCACAAACAATCCATCCATCCATTTTCATCCACTTATCTAAAGTGGTTGCACATAACAGACAGCCAACAGCATGCTGCTGTATTTAAATCTTATCACATGATGATTCATTATTCACTGGGTTTCCTTCTTATAATCTTTGTGCAGGTATCGCTCTGTACCCCGGCAAAGCTCGGCTGTTGAGCTGCAGACATCACTACCACGACTACATCCCGCCTTTGGTAGACCCAGGCAAGCCTCAGAAAGGAGACTGTGTGATTAAAGACGTGACGTACTTCGGACCATTTTCCAATCTAACTGAGGTCAGCCAGAAAAACGTGTAACGTATCTGTTGTTTGCAGAAACGTACATTGCTAGCATTTTCTCTGGTCATTGGGTTGCTAACACACAAGCCATGCACCACAGAGCTGTGAGACACAACATAGATCTGGAACTCTGTGAAAGTGAGCTGCTTTGATAGAGAAATATTAAACTAATTCTGAATTTGTTCTCACAGAGAAGAGCTGTGGTGGTGCGCGGCCCGTCTGACGTCAGGAACAAGGAGCTGATCTTCATGCAGTTCAGTCACAATGAGACAGAGGAGGACTTCAGCGCCATCACTTACATGCTGTTTGCCAAGTTCAGTGACTTGACTGAGAGGTAACTGCAAACAGACATGTTTAGATCCTGTGACTGGTGTGATTGATGAACATCAGTTAAATAAACCATGTGACTGACGGCTTATCTGCTCATGAAACAAAGAGTGATTGATCCAGTCTGACAGTAACATGTGTTTTCTGGCTCTGTAGTGCAAATCAATCAGACTTCATGAGGGAATGTGAGAGGAACTACTCCACGTGGACTTTCTCTGGAGGATTCAGGACCTGGGTCAAGATGTCTTTAGTGAGGACGTCTGGCAAAAGCGATGAATCTGTCGAGTTTCGGCAAGAGGTATTTATCTACGAACTATATAGCTACACATACGTACATACTTGATGATTTTAGGAGTGGTATTTTAATCGTATATGTTCGATCCTCCAGTCTGCTGTGGTGAAATTCAACGACAAAAGGCCTGAGCCAGAACAAACCAATCAGCTCTTCTTTGCCGTCTTTGAATGGCGAGATCCTTTTATGCAGGAAATCAAAGTGGTGAGTTCCCCCGCACGTTTCATCCTCTGTCCACATCAGTGTATCAGCTTCTAACACGGCTTTCTCTCCAAACAGATCGTGACTGCAAATCCCTGGAACTCTGTCGCCATTCTCTGCGGCGTCTTCATGGCTCTGTTCAAGGCTGCTAACTTTGCCAAGCTCACGATTCAGTGGATTATCAGGATGCGTAAGAGACATCTGAGGAATAAAGCTCGGGAACTGAACCAAGTCAGCTGAAAAGCACTGACGTCACAGTCGGACAAAATCCAAATTATCCAAGTGAGTTTTATTTTTACACAGTTGTGTTTTTTTTTAGGTCACTACTCGCATCATTCTGTAATCACTGGCGAGGATTATCAACACTATGAAATGTTTATAGAGATACTGTGATGTGTTGAGCAAGATTAACCATTTCCTAAAAATGGCCAGTTCATCAAGAATTGTTAGTTGTTGGATTTCAGAATGAGAGGTATTTGATAAATGTTTTGTACACGTGTAAAAGAGCTTGTTGCTGGAAGCTGAAATGCTCAACAGGTCGTTTCAGGTATCAAACTGAAAAAATGTGAATTTTGGTCGAAACATTGCTGGATTTTATGATCTTATTCTTAAGGGAATATTGTATTTTATGTTTGTGTCTGACTTTTTTTCAAGAAAATATCACCCTTATGTCACGGAGCACAATGATTATATTTGATGACTCTAAAGGGATTATTTTTCCTCCATCATAGTGATCTGCTGTTTTATTTCTGTCCTGGCTGAACTTTGCCTTTGTGTCATGTCGTTTTGATTTGAACATAATGTAGAAATGTATCCACGTGTTCACTGTTCAAATTTACTTGAATTAATGTCTCAAGTGTGTCATTGTTCTGTGTGGCATCTCAAATGCTGTGTTGTTGGAAATTCTGAAAAATAAAAATATATTTTTATTCCTAAATTTTACAGTTTGTGGTGAAGAGTATGTCATTTACTCACGTTCTGTCTGAAGTTGCCTTAATTTACAAAGCATAGATAAAAAATGTAGAATCAACTTTGTTAACTGAGGTTTAACAGCTTTGTTTTTATCATCATTATCTTATTCTGTTATCCAACACATGACTAACATGCAGCCAGGGAAATAGACATGAGTTGAATTTATGCTGCGGTGGAAAGTGACACAGTCTGCGACACCAGGGGTCAGCACACCCGGGTCCTTGCCCCTGCCTGCCGCCCAGCACACAGTCCATCAGGGCCCTGATGCCAGTCCCTGCAGGTGGTGGGCCCACAGGGTGGCGGCTCCATGTTATTCATCCAGACTGAGCCCAACTGAGCCCGATGGCCCAGGCCCAGCCACCAGACTCTTGCTGAAGAGCTCCCCTTCCAGGTCTGGCTCGAGGGGCCCCGGTGTCCCCATACTGGGCGATGTCGCTGTCCCTGAATGTGCCGTTTCATTGTGGTCCTCTTGAGCGGCGCTTAGTCTGGCCCCTCCCTGGGACCACTTCGCCTTGGTAGACCCTACCAGGAGCTGTTAACCCCGGACAACACAGCTCACAGGATCACGGAGACACACAAACCTCTCCACCATGTTAAGGTGGCGATGCTCGGAGGGGAAGTAACCACCAGTAAGTACTTTTACTCTAAGTTCTAGTACAGTTTTGTCATATTTGTTCTTTACCATTTCCATTTTTATGACACTTTTTACTCCATTACGTTTATTTTACAACAGTAGCCCATCCTCCACCCAGCACACAGTGGGAGGGCCCACTCTCTTTATGGGCCCCAGTGCAACCGCCCTGCCTGCACTGTCTATATTAACGCCCCTGGTTTAAACTACCCAGCACTATGTTTAATTAGTAAAATGAGCTCCACCTTTACCTGCTGCAACATTAAAGTGGTAACACATCAATGCATCATTAATTATAATACAATAATAGAACAGTGTCTGAAATGCTGCATAATGATTGCTTTAACTTTTGGTACTTTATAATTGTATGCAAATAATTTCATACTTTTACTCACTGCAGTACAGTGACATTAAATGTTGACTTATTTCTCTTTTCCAAGTTTAAATTCTTTATTTATCATTCATATGCACAACAGCTACTGCACAGGGAAGCAGTCCTATGGATATCTTAAAGAGATAATTAGGATTTTTTTAAGTGAGGTTGTGTGATGTACGTTCACACAGTCAGTGTTTTACGTCAAATTGGAAAGGCCCTATGTCTGTATGAATATCTGTGTCCCTTAATTCCTGAATGACCACTTGTATTTTGTGTTTTATTTTATTTTTACCCCTCATTATTATTTATTTATGCTCTCAAATGTCATATCTTTGTATCACATTTTAATACAGGTTATTTAAATGACACGTCTTTTTAACTAATGTTTTGGGGTTTTTTAAATTCTCTTTTTATCTAGTTATTTCAGGCTCCAGTCAGACAGCTTCATCATACTCAAAGCTTATAGCTCTATCTTTCCCAGGTCTTCTGCAGGACACCTTTACATCAGAAAGTAACATAAAAGTGTGTTTCAGTGTGTAATAAATAATAATAATACCTGTAATATATATAGGTATGAGCACAGAAAAACGAAGACAAAAAAGAAACTGAGCTTCATGACACTCTGATCACTCTAAACACAAGGGTAAAAATAAATAAATAAATGAATGAATAAATAATTAAATAAAATAACTCAGCAGGACATAAATCCAAATGATGGTTGTTTTGTCTCGTCTTAGCCTGTACTTTTAAATTAGTTTTATTTTTATTTTTGTCATCCGTTTTTATCATCTTATTTGTCTCTATCACGAATGTTGAATATTGTCTTTCATGTTGCATACATGAATTGTGCTATATAAAGTTATTATTATTATTATTATTATATAATGTGCCTTTTTGACTATAAATATTTACTTTAATTTAATATTATAACTATTCAAAAACTCTTGAAACAAAAACTTGTAGCCAACACTGAACACGCGGTGTTGTTTTCCTGAACGTTGTTGTTCTTGAACGCCTCCCTGGTTGTGGCTCAGGTTGGGGTGAGGAGGAGGATGTTGTTGTTAGCCTCAGCGATGGAGGAGAACATGCAGTAGCTGCACACACAGTTGGATGTTATAAAGGTATCCATCAGTCCTGTCTCACTATTTAAACTGTATTAAACCACGATGTGTTCGCTGATCTCACTCACGGTTTGGTAACGCAGTCAAACACTGAGTGCATCAGTGGGGTAACGTTGGTGTCGCTGGCTAGCATGCTGTTGCTAGCTTGCTAACCTGCTAGCTAACCACAGCTCATAGTTAACAGTCAAAGTTAATGCTGTTAGAAGTCACAGTTTGTAGATCTGCTGAGCTCTGTGTTTGCTTTTGGATCCAATTTTTACGGAGTCACGAATATCTGCGCTTTAATAGATTAGCATAGAGCAGCTAGCTTCAGCTATGCTAACAACAAACAGTGATTGAAGCTCTGTTAGCTCACAGAGTTGGTTATAAGGTAGTTTTACTTGGTGTTTAAGTGTAAAGTAACAGTTGTTGTTGCAGCTGACTTACTTTGCCTGCTTTAAAGTGTCAGGTGTGATTGTTAAAGAGACTCCAGATGTTCAGATGTGATGATCGACTCCTGCACAGGTTAGCCAGCGGTTAGCATGCTAACTTACCTGTGTTGTTGAGGTGCTTCGGGCAGACATGCTGCTGTTGTCTGTGTCTGCTGATGAACTCTGAGCCTCGAGGCAACATTTTGTGCAAATGTCTCAACTCTTTAAAACTGCAAAGACAACTTGTCCTCTTCAAAGTTTACATGAGGTTTGCTGAAGATGTGCTGATCAAAGATTTTCTAAATGCTCACACATCAAAGTGGAGCTGCACGAAGAGAGATGGACAAACTGATAATCACGATTGTTTTCATCAGCTCTGACACCAAGATAATTTAACATGATTATTTATTGATTTTAGGGACAAACTTCCATCTTGTCCTACATTCAGAAATCTTTGCATCAGAATAAGATTTATAATAAGGTTCTTCAATTCAGTTAAATTCAATTGAACGTCATTTATCCTGAAGGAAATTCTTGTGCCAGAGAATGCTTCAAATTACAGTAACACTAAGTACAGTAACCACAATTTTAACGATTCACAACCACTAACAACCAGTAGGTTCCTCAGGTCAGGGTCACACACTGGGCCCATTTTTAGTACAAAAGAGTAGGGCCTGACCGATATGGATTTTTTAGGGCCGATGCCGATTCCGATATTATGGAATAAAAAAATCTGATAACCGATTAAATTTTTACGTTTTTCAATTTAAAAAACCCTGAAATACCTGCTTTTGATGGCTTGTAGTTCAAACACTGGTTACAAAGATATAAATTGAAGGAAGAACTTTTTACTATTTTTAAAATACTTTTGTTATCAGAAATTGTGTGGAACAAGCAGCATAGGAACAATTTGAACACAGAATAAATCAAAAATATGATGTGCAAAAAGGCAGTAAACCTCTGGGAAATAAAATAATCATGCAAAGTCTATATGAATTAAGAGATTCACATGTATGTTCACAGCACCAGAGTTCTTCTTATTATTGCCAATTTAACAGAGGTAGGTTATAGTGCAAAAAGTAACACAAGGACATAATTTCTAAGTAAAACACCATATTCCCTGCATTTTGTTAGTGATGAAAATATAAGTGTTAACATAGGTGTCAATCGGACAACTTTTGGCTGATTGCCGATTATTCTCTAATGGCTATAATCGGCCGCTTAAATCGGCCAGCCGATAAATCAGTCAGGCCCTACAATAGAGTATTAAATATCTGGCAAAATATACAAATATATAAGTTTAGAAGTGCTTTCAGGGAGCAAAAGCAAAACCCAGTGCCTAATAGAGTAACCGTAGGAGTACGATTAGTACAAGAGTTACTAAAAATGAACTAAAATGGTGTTAAAAGCAGACTGCACCTCATAATCAATGAGACGTAGTATTGCACATGGCTGAGGAAATAATATTACACCACAGTGACGTGACCATGGTATTACAGAATGATATTGGACATAATGTTCTGAAGATACTGAAGAGTAGTGACGTACATCATAAGAAGTAGCAGTGCGCATAATGTAGGTGAATATTATTGTCAGTGTCCTTTGTTTCAGCTCTTCTCGCTACAGGAAGTGGAGGAGTTATACCTATATAACTCTTACATATATCTTCACCTGAATTCAGGGCGTCTACTAGAACCAAAATATAATTAAAAATTTGCCCAAAATGTCGGTTAACTAAAGATAAATACACGGCATCACAGAATGCAACCAAATGAAAACTAGGGATGCACGCTAATATCGGCACGTCATTGATATCAGCTGATGTTGGCTTTAAAATGAACTATTAGAATCAGCTAGCATGTGTTTTCGTATTTTGCACAATGAATGAATATTGCAGACACTGAACTGTATTTCATGTCTCCATCTGCTGGTGGGCAGATGGAGAGTATGCATGTATAATATGATGTTAATTCCACTCCAGGAGAAACTTTATGAGCACTAAATCTAGGTGGGAAAAAGTGGATATATCAGTATCAGTTTTGGTTATCGGCCAAATAAGTTGTAACATATTGTCGTATTGGATATCAGCAAAAAATTCAATGCCGTGCATCCCTAATGAAAACTGTGTTTATGAGTGGAGCATACATTTTACACGTTAATATCACAGTCAGTCAGATTGTGATTAATATTCTATTACTTGTGCAGCCCTACAACAAGCATCTCCCCTGCCCTCTGCCTGTTGGTGTTTTACCCACCAGTCTCTAATATCAGATTAAGTTGGTGTCTCTCACTGCCCTGCCTGCTGCCCCCTAGAGATGCAGTGGCTGCGAGAGAACATGACCCACAGATCTCACTGATTTTATAAATAGCCGCCCCTCTGGTGCTTTGGGAGTGAAGAGAAATGGTGATAGAGGTATTGTGAGGCGCGTCATAATGTCATAAACAGAATATAGGCCCAACTAATGAGGACGATGGGATCTCCAGACTTTACCCAGGTCTTTATTGGACTTAAACTATATTAAACTTCTCTGTTTGACTGATTAATCACCCGATATGGTAAAGATAAGAGTAAGAAGAAACTATTTTTACTCAGTGAAGGCCAACCTTGCAGAAATCTCAGTCTTTTAAGGACTAATCATTTTCCAGCAAGCAAAGTGTTGCACCTCGTTTCTTGTTTGTAAATCAATATCACATAAGTGCCGTGCCGGATGTCGACTGTAGGAAGGTTAGAGTGCCAGCTTTTCTGTTTTGTGATTGCATTTGTCTTTGCTACCAGACAGATTTGAGAGAGAAACGGAACAGTTAAATGACATTATGTTGTCTGACTGCCAATGAGTAGCTTGAAGAGGCTCTGTTTGGCAAAAACAGTGTAGATAAATAAATAACTCTCAGGGTGCAGCTGTCTTTCCACTTCATTCATTGATTTTACTTTGTCTTGAACCAAAACTTTGCCACATGTTCACACTGATTCTAATGTTATGTTTTGCAGTTCAGTTCCCAAAACTTCAACACTAGAGATGGAGAGATGTTTCCTGTTTGTCTCATCTGGGTTTTTGTTTTAATGGTTTGTTTTAGACACCACTAAAGCTCTTACGATGGCAAACTTAAACCCACTTCTTCCAAACTGACATTAGAACAGAAGGAGGTCATGGTCAGATGCATCTTGAGAAGGCAGTGTCAGTGTGGATAAACCCAACAGCCCCACAGGAGTATCTTCACCAGCCTCTGACACGTAGCTGGAGTTACTCTCCCACCCTGTTTGTGAATGTTCAACAAGTCCAGACATAGCTCTGATGCTGCCTCCTGGCCACAGAGTTGCTCCATCAGCAGACTGGAATTAGACCAGTGTCCAGGTTAAACCCTGCTCTGACATGTGGTCTGTGTGGTACCGAGGCATGTTGTTGAATAGTTAGGTGTGGTTGTTTGATGAGACTTGAGCTCCCTGATCTGTGTCGGTTTGATGAGTACAGCTCACTGAACTGTTTTTGATGTCCAACAAAGGTTGAAACAAACTCACCACAACACATTTATTTATATTTGCACGTGATTTAACAGAGCTTTGTTGTCTTGTCCTTTTTAAGCTTTGATTAATGACTCCTTTCTCTTTATTAAATTCTCTTTTATCAACAGTAATGGGCTGATTTCCATTTGTGTTCAAGATGGCGAAAGACAGAAAGTGCATCCTCTGTGAAACAGTCCACACCTCCAAACAGGTAACTCACCCTCAAACACGATTAACGTGATAAATGTGTAAACACAGTATGATGTCATGTGACAGATTGAGGAGCTCAGGCTACATCAGTGCTGGAGTTTCACAAGTTGTTTGACAAAATTAATGTTAACAACTTGTCAGGTAATAAATTCAGCAGTTGTTGTGTAACAGTATGGGTGTAATTTTCATCATGATGCGATATATGAAGTCCTTGCACAATGATACAACATTCGCTGATATCACAGAGTCTGTCATAATACACTTTCAACTCAGTTCAGGGACCTGTGAATAGTATGTCCTGCACAGGTTCATTTTTGAAATCCTGTACCCACCCTTACCCGTAAAGCTCAGTACCAGAACCGACCTGTGACGTGTCATTATGTCTAATTCAAAGCCGCACTCGTTGGTAAAAGTCCTGCGACTCGACCCACACCCGTGATTAAACCCACCCAGGCTCCAGTCACTCACGTTAAGCTGGTTCTCCATTCTTGAATTGGACATCTCTTTGACTGGGTGGTGCAAACATTCAATCACTGCCAGGTTAGGAAACATTCAGCATGCTCCTTCCACCACCATCAAACCTCCAAAGGATCCTTTTTTTTTACCTGTGTCTGTACCCCTGAATTTATATATGTATATATATGTATTTTTAACCGGAACGCAGCTTTTTGTGGGGTACCCCGCTGCAGGACTCTGTGAGACGATATCAATAAAAGTCCTCATTTTCTTTCTCTTGGCTGCTCAGTTACCATTATTTGCCTGGCAAACAGCCCCTAGCTCTGTTTGAATGTTTAGAAAGCAGGTGCGCTTGGATGGAAATGATGACACAGACATGCCATGGCAATTTTAAAACAAAGCGGCACCTTGAAGATGATGATTAACATAATTGTTTTCACTTCACATCAATATTATTGGGTCGTTAATCATTGAATCAGTGTACAGATCCAGATCGATGTATCCTTACACCCTTGATTTACATTTTGTTGGCATTATTTCGTGTTTATGTTCTTAAATGTAGGTTTGTTGTAACAATTTTTAATAACCTCTTGCACACGTCATTTCCACTTTTTCATGAGCTTAAAAGAAAGCCTTATTTTTCATGCCTCTGAGCTGCGACAGCCGTGGCCTGAAGCAGTTTGTTTTTGGATTGTCCGTCTGTATGTACATTTGCTCCATCCTTGTGAACACGATACGCCTCAAGGGAATTTCCTCAGATTTGGCACAAACGTTGACTTGGACTGAGGAATAAACTGATTAGAATTTTGTGGTGGAAGGTTAAAGGTCAAGGTCAGTGTGACCTCACGAAACATATTTTTGTCCACAACTGAAGAATTCATGCACTAACTCTGACCAAACTTGGCACAAATGTCTAACAGGATAAAATAATGAAGGTCAAAAGGTCAAAGGTCAGCTTGACTGTGACATCATCATGTTTTAACGTCATATCTCAGGAACAGAAGGGGAGACATTTGGTCAGATACTGAATTGGTGACTCTAATCTTGAAACTGTGCTGATTGTATAGATCTTCTGTGTGTGAAGCATCCATGTTTTCACTGACATGGATGGAAACTTAAAAACCCCCAAATCCAATGCAGCCAGAAGTAAATTCCCTCTGTTGGGGATCAGTTAAATGTTATCTAACACCTAACTAAACAAGGAGACTTACAGGACATTGACAGGTGTATGGATGCCTTAAAGAACAGCTTTATTTTTCAATGTGTATCTGCAGGAGATGGATGAGCACATGAGGAGTATGCTGCACCACCGCGAGCTGGAGAAGCTCAAAGGCCGGTGAGTTGTTTCTCCAGAAATAAACAGCATGCAGAGACATCATTTAATTCTGTATCATGACTTTAAATTTCACTGATTTTTGCAGAAATACGTTACAAAGACACATTTAGTTTCGCAGATAGTCATAGATAGCACAAGCTCTGGAAGATTTTTAGTGTCAAAATCAGGTCTATAATGCATCTTATTCCACACGCTATTTTGAAATGAATCAGTGATGTCAAGGCAAAATGTTTGACTTTGTATCAAGAGTTTTGTCCAAATGTATTTGGGTCACGATGCACGTGTGCACACGGGCACGTGTTCACAGTTATTGGGCAAGTGGATATGTGGGCAGCTGTCTCAACTGTGGCAAATATATTTAGACACAATCTCTCCGGAACAACAGGCGTGACCGATAGAAGGCAACTGGCTATCCTGTGACTCTCATGTAGATTAGTTAAAGTATGTCGCTGAGAGGGAAGAATCTGGAGAGGAGCAAATGCTGATCAAGGGCTGGAGTTGTTGCTAAGTTACTGGGATTTCGTCTAAACACTGATGTGCAAAGATGGCATCGTTTTAAACTGGGATGGTCGAGTTTTTTGTAAAATAAAAAGGGAGGGAACAGCAGCAAGGGAGAGGAGTTATTAAAGAAAAGTTTCACCAGAGTGCTTGGTGATTTAGAAACAGTGTCCAGGAATGCAGGAACAGGATGGCTGCAGCGTAACTTTAGCTCCAGCTTGATGCAGCTCTATGTGAGGTCCTTTTTCAGGTTGCATTGCTCCCACCTCTGCAGCTGAGAAATAACGTGTGAAATAAATGAAAGTAACACTATCGTACTGATAAAGAGTTTGCCAACTGCACGAGAGGTCAGAAAATGGCAGCATGCCATGACACAGATATGATAGAGAAGTTGAGAAGGAGCCAGCAGAGTCACCGCCCCGATCAGAACCACAGGATGACATACTTGGGAGAGGTTTTGAAGTGGAGGCTTTGAGCAGCTGCACACGGCTCCGGTTACACAGGCTTTGCTTGGGATTGGTCGGCAGGATGCTCAGGCCTGTCCTAATAACACATGCTGGCTCGGAGGGGGGCTGGCTCCTGGCTCTGTGAGAGGAGTGTGAAGTCAAATACACACATCGCCTTGTGTAGAGTCTCAGAGCGCAGCGGTCACCATCATGAGAGGGCACTAGGCTGAGGGCGCTGTGCCTCTCTCCCCTCCGGTGCTGTGCTGCATGGCTGGTTGTGGCTGGATGCTGCCTGGGTCTGGCCTGGCTGCTCCTCCTGCCGTCGCTCTGCCACCTATGGCCTGCTGAAGAAACAGAAAACAAGATCAGGATGATAAAGATTTTAACTTTTTTTTTTAACAAGAGAAAAATTACAAGTTAGCTACCTCCTGATCTGTGACTGATAGAGAATTCGGAAGTTTTCTTTTTAAGGATTGTTGAGTATTCTCCTCTCCTTACTTTATTTTGACTTTGAAGCAACAGAAAGTAGAGCCAGAGTACGTCGCTGAAGGCTCTGCAGGCACAAACAAAACCAGACTAGATCAGAACGATGCCGGAAGGAACCATTGAACGCCCGCTGTCTCCTTCCCTTCCCAGGGACTGCGGACACGAGTGCAGAGTGTGCAAGGTGACGGTGGTGAGCCTGACTGATTATGCCAGCCACATTTCCAGTCCCACGCACAAGCAGAATGTGGAGGCTGTGGAGCAGAAGAATGCTGGGAACGACCGGGACGAGGACTACTTCGACCAGGCTTTGGTGGACCTGATCGAGAAGAGAAAAGAACAGATCAGGTGAGATTGTTGTGCTGCTGAACACTGGTTTTTATGTTAAACTGTGGGAGTAATAAGATGGATAATAAAGTTGTTGTTTTCATAAAAAGCCATTTTCTGTAATGCGTATTTATAGGTGAAAACATAAATTGTGCCAAACAGATTTTCTTTTCAGTACGTAAAATTCATTTTTTAGGGAATTGTTTGCGTTGCAAATACGAGAAATGACACGTTTTTTTGGACATTTTCTAGTAAAACTGAACATATTTCATATTTGTCAACATGACATTTGATCACTGGACCAGACCGCTCGAGATTGCAGTTTCAGAATTCAGCAGTCATTATTTCCGTTACAGTATTTCTCTGATTAACTGTTTAGCACCATTCTATGTTTATTATGTTATGATGATTTGTCCCCATAATATAAATGCAGCTCATAAGTTTGTCGTTTGTCTGTACGTACGCCTTGTATAGTCACATTTCGCTCAGTGCTGCTCACAGGCCTGTTATAGCTGTGGCTGGAGTCGTATGTCAGGATGTAGCTGAAAATAAAAGCATGACCGCCACACAAAGTTCAGACACGAGTTTACTGCCTTCCTACAAATTATAAAACACGACCAGAAACCTTCACTACAGCCCTGTGATGCTCTGAAATCTGGACTATATTATGTAGCTTTTCCTTTGATATATAACTGTGGTTTTCGGATTGTAAAACACAGTGACTCATGCTGTAATACCTCAAAATGCCTTTTGTATTGACCTCACTGTCTCACTGTAAACCTTGGAAAAATGTTTGACTGCAGCAGTTGAGAAAGTTAGATATGTGTCCAGGCAAACACATTCAGCTGTCTGCTTGTCACGTGTCAGATCTTTCCTCTCTGCAGCTCAGTGCTGAAGGTCACACTGCGATCTGATCCCTGACACCGGACAGCAGTGGGTCAAGAGATGCAGTTGCCAGAGAGATGTTTTTTTTAAACAGATTCCAGTTAATCTGAAATACATTGGCCTCAAGCATTGCAGCAAATGAGCCTTAAACCTGCATATTTTTGCCCATCTGGGGGCAGCAGAAACAAACAGTATACACAGCTTTGACATTTTATATCCACTTTGAATGTGGTAATTAACCGTTTCAGCATCTGTCCATTGATTCATGAAAACAGCTGGCTGTTGCAGCTGGAAACAATACTGTCGAGAGTGGTGAGAGTCAAAATCAACCCCAAAATCAAAACTATGTATTTCTCATCTTACCTGTAGTGCTATGTATCAATCTAGATAGTGAGTGAGTTGCAGAGTGTTGGAGATATCAGCTGTAGAGATGTCTGCCTTCTCTTCAGAATAATGGAAGTAGATGTCACTCAGCTTGTGGAGCTCAAAACGCCAAAAAATACATTTGAAAAACTCAACATCAGTGTCTCTTTCCAGAAATCATGGCCTGGTTACGCAAAATAATCTGTTGTGAACAGATTGATTTAGGAACTATTTTCTTTGTACCAAACTACACCTGCCAACTGTATCACTGCGCAGAAGGAAGTGTGCATCTACTGCTAGCACCACTGAGCTAGCTAACGTTACAGCTCAGCTAAAGAGGATGCCATTAGTGTTTACAGCTCGCACTGTCATGTGCACAAGCCTTTCGTCCATGAGAAGGTGTGCACTTCGTTTTGCACAGTGACATGGTTTTGGGAAAAAAAGATATGATATAAATCAGATTGAAGAAATATGTTGATATCTGTTTTTTGTTTGTAGAAAAGAGAAGGAGGCCGCTGCTGCAAAGCTGGCAAAAGAAGAAGAGGATCGTCGGAGAAAGGAGGAGTTTCAGCAGAGGTTAAAGGACGCTAAGGAGCGTTACCGGCTGGAGTGTGCCTGGAAGCAGCAGTCGCAGGGGTTCGGTGGATTCAGTCACCACAGAACTTGGTACAGGAGCAACCAGTATAATACCAATGCAGAGGAGGCACAACCCTGGCAGCACAGTAGACAGGGAAAGAGCGCCACGTGGCACGCTCAGGAGCCTCCCAACCTCCAGAAATGGGCGTCTGGAGAGATCGCTGGTGGAAGCTTGCACAGCCAGGAAGGTTTGGGCAACAAGCAGTGGGATCAGGGTGCGTTTTCTGGTAATCAGCGAAGTCGACTGCCTTGGCTCAGCAATGGAGGCAGCAGTAATGGAGTCTACGGTCGGAACAATATCTCCCAGAGCCCACAAAGGGGCCGACCCTTGAGCCTTTTGGGGTCATATCCGCCTCCACCTAGTTTTTTTGCCCGGGCTCTGAACCAGTTTCAGAATCCAAGCAGTGACCAGGGCGGTCAGCTGGGTGATGGGCGTCAGAATGGGGAGGGACAAACAGCAGAACCTGATAACAACAGTAGTAAGTGCTCCAAGCCGTTTGGTAGTAATCCAAAGCTGGACAAAGCCTGTCGCTGGTCACCCTATCCGGTCACAAAGGGGTTTGAAGCTGTTCCCCATAAAGATCTCAACCCAAACCCATCAGAGAAGTACCCCAAAGTCCCCAAAGGCCAAGACAATGCCCGGGAAACCAGTGCTGTTAACAGACAGTCCAGACCTGAACAGAAACGAGGGCAGCTCACAGCGAGTGGACAAAGTGTTGAAGAGAAAGGGAGACATAAAACAAACCCCAAAACCAAACCTAGAGATCAGAGCAGCAGCAGCAGCAGTAGAAGCAGCAGTGCACAGAGAGATGGCCACCAGAACGCCGCATCTGGTCCCTCCAATCAAAAGGCAAATAAGCCGTCGCTGCATAAAGATTGGAAGATGTCCTCACTTCCTGGTCTCAGCAGTGCTCAACTCAGCAAGGCCTCCAGTCAAGCACAATCAAAATCAGCTCCAAAGCAGAGTGGACTCAGTTCCCAGCTGTCGGCTGTTGGGCCACTTCAGTCGAGGCAAGAACGGCAGCTCCAGGAAACGTTCAGGAAAGCCCGACAGGCTGTGTTAGAAAAGAGGAGCTCGTTGGATAGTTTGAGAAACAAAAGTATGGAGATGACGCTGCACATCGTGGAGGAGCAGCAGAGGGATCAGAGTCAGGTTGGAGTGAACAAAGAAAACAGGCAGAACGCAGCTAAACCAAATCTGCCTGATTTAGTCAGACCAGAAAAGCAATCATCAGACAGCAGCCAGTTTCTCCAATCATTGCAAGTGAGCACCTCTACAATGGAGAGCTCAGAGCCTGCAGCCTTGAGCCGGGAAGATGAAGAGGGTCAGAGGAGAGCGGAGAAGGAAACGTGCCCTGTGGCCGGCGATGAAGCCATGCAGGCTGTAGAAGCAGGGCAGAGCTCAGAGAGCGACACCTCCAGAAGTGGTGAAGCTCAGACGGTCTCGGGTTCAAACACGTCAAGTCTGTCTAAACTTGATCTGCCTCCCGTCCTGAAACGTGACCTGACCAAACACATCAGCTCCAAGAGCAAAACCGGTGGCCACGAGCCCAACCTGAACATTGCCAGACGGGTGCGAAACCTGAGCGAGTCGCGAAGGAGTGACACAGAAAAGGACTCGGGGCTCAAACCGACTGTGCGTCAGCTCATCAGCTCATCTGGGTCTCGCCGCAATGTGAACTGGGAACAGGTGTACCAGGAGGTCAGGAAGAAGCAAGACAAAGGGAAAGGCATGCCAAGGTGAGTTCTTGATTGCACATTTAGAGTTTGATGCATTCTTTTCTTGTTACTTTAAGCTCATGTTGTGTCCTGTATGTGCTCCAGGTTTGGGATAGAGATGGTGCCGATCGACCAGGAGGACCAGAGCCAGGAGGAGGACGACATTCCCCTCCTTGAGGGTTTCCAGTGGGAGTCGTTGACGGACATCTCCGCCTCCCGAAAACGCTCCTTATCAGAGAGCAGCGTCGCCCCTGCGTCCTCTCACTCCCTGTTTACATCCTTCATGTCGAAGGAGACGCCACAGAGGGAAGCCCTCAGCTCAGAGCAGCAGGGATCCTCTGTTTCTCCTGACACCATGTCCACTCAAGGGAACAAAGACAGTCAGCGTCAGCAAGAGGTGGAGCAGATGCTCGGTCAGCTTGAAACTAAAGCACAGAAGCAGCCAGAGAAGTTAACGTCAGCGACAGTGAAGGCCCTGCAGCGGTCTGATTCGGTGCTCGGGGACAGCAGTTCAGGGACAGAGATGTACGACGGCCAGGGGACAGGAAAGAGGCGAAGAGCTGCTGGGGTGAGTAAAGGAAGTAAAAGGAAACTCCAACCGATTTTATGTATTAAAAATCAGGCCCCCAGGAAGTGCACCAAGCTTTGAAGCCAATTTTCATAGTGGCCAAACAGTGGTACTACAATTTCTGGGGTCTGTCACTTGATGCCATTGGGCCCAAAAAGACTTTTCCCATTGACTTACATTTGGAAAGAGACATCTATAAATCAATGGATACATTTTTTCTCACTCCTCTGCTTGAGGCTAGCAACTCAAGGCTACATTTCAAGCATATTATCTTAATCTCCTACCAAACCATCAGTGTTTGTATTGCATTGTGGGTATTGTAGGCTCCAGGTTTTTATAAGGAAAAAGAATGCATGCCATAAAGAAGATGATATCTCTGGTCCTGCAGCATCGATTTTTATACTTAAAAAGTCCATAACCGGTGTTACAGTGGTGCAATGCTACATAAATACAAAGAAGCAGATCATAACTCTTCGCTTTCTCCCTGTAGGACGTTCCAAGTGCAGAGACGTCTTGTTTGGAACACAATAACAAAAGGAGGAAAGTCAAATCCAAAAAGGGTTCGTATCCACGATTTCTGTTGCATTAATTAAACGAACATGTAAACAAGTAAACTGTATTGCTTCCAGTTTAAGAGTGAAATGTCCTAGTTTTTTCTGTGCTATATTGTCTCTGACAGCATGAAACTCTGAGTTGTGCTTCCGATGTTTCATGAATATGTTTTGGTGCCTCTGTGCAGAGCGGTTACAGATCGACCAGCTGCTGGCTGTGTCTCTGCGGGAGGAAGAGCTGAGTCGCTCCCTGCAGACTGTGGACAGCAGCCTGATCCAGGCCCGTGCTGCGCTGGAGGCCGCCTACCTGGAGGTGCAGCGTCTCATGGTGCTCAAACAGCAGGTAAAAAGAAAATCATAGAAGCACCTATGTGCCCAACCTTTAATTTAAATTAAATTAAATTAAAAATGTGTCTCTTAACTTTTGCTGTTGACAAACAACAGACAAACAGTCTTGAAGGGCACCTGTATAAACTGTGTGGAGTGAGCCTCTTCACTCAGAGTACATATGTAACCTGTTATTAGCGTGTATGTGTGTGTGTAAGACCACATGACAGTGCTTTTCATGTCGTGTTCCTAAGCCAGTATTATATATTAGCCCTTACAAGCAGAAGTATTCACTTTCTGATGGCTCTTGTATGATTTCATCTTCTTTGTCTCAGATGACCGGAGAGATGAGCACGCTGAGAAACAAACGCATAGAGTTACTAAAAGGGATGCAAGGTAAGGACTCTTACTGGTCTTACTGGTCTTGAGGCCCAGACAAACCAAACTGACATTAAAAGAAGTAGTGACGACAAAGGCTGACTGTTGTGTCACCTGCCGTCGCCTTTGTCTCAGCCCCAAATGTTGCACTTGAACACACTAGGAAGACACCAGCCAACAGCCAACATCCTGCACCTGGGTGACAGGAAACAGCTCTCCATATCAGCAGGCGGTGGTAGTCTGTATTCGTCATTCAGAAAGGGAAACTGGAGGATTGACAGGACAAAGCAACAGGTCGCTCGTTAGCCAGTTAGCCAGCAGCCGACTGTGAAAATGAAAAGATATTTTTGAGTGCGTTAAATGTAGAAAAACTTAGTACCAGTGACTATATTGCAGGTCAGAGCTATTACAATTTAAACAAGCTATAGGAACTAATTCATATTAGAACCAATGAGTTGTTATTGTAGTTGTCATAGCACTTATACTGGATGATTTTAGGCTCTCAAAATACTGAAATAAACGGTGTAATTAAGTTTGTGTTGTGTGGTTTTTACAGCAGGTAGTATGGACGAAGCACCTCCGTTCAAACTGAAAGAAGAAAAGATGGATACAGTAGAAGCTGAGTCGTACATGCCCTCCTCCGTTCTGCTCTCCCCTGTCACTGACACCGCTGTTCCTGCTGCTGCTGCCCTGAGTCCAGGTCTTCCTGCGGAGCGCGCCTCTCCTCCCTCCCCTCCCTCCTCCAGCCTTCCCTTCATGCCTATAGTCATCAAGCAGGAGCCTCAGTCTCCTGTCCACGTCAGCTCAGAGATGGATCCTGTGGACAGTATAACCCACTGTGCTCACAGCACCACTCCAGAGCTGCCTGCTGCTCCTGCTGCAGCCTCTCCACCAGGTAACATCATACAGAACGTTTCTGCAAATGTTTTCATGCAATACAGTTATCTGACAAGAAACATAATGATGTGCCAGTAAAATGCAGTATCTAGAAAATGTGGATGTAAACGTTGCTGACTTAGAAATATCCCAAAAAAAGGTTCATGAGGAACGTTTAGACCGCCTGGTCCTAGATCAGGGAAAGTGTTCAGAAATCTGACTTTATGGCACATAGTAATAGACAACCATGCGTTTTACCTGCCAGATTTACTTAGTTAGACATGTAACTCAAGGGAAAATGGAGAAAGTTCCTAAAAATGTCCTCAGTTTCTGCTCATGTCAGTTGAATTTGCAGTGTTCTGATTATCCAGGTGTTTTTCAAACTCTTGCAGATCCTGTCCTTAATTTCCAGCCGTCTCCTGACAGAAAGTCGGAGCCGTACCAAACTAACACAGAACATAACTGGGAGAACTTAAACGAGCCTGCAGACAGCAAAGAGAGTTTGTCAGGACTGGTCGAGTCGACAGAAAAGGCCATACAGGCAACAAGGAGCTGCCTCGCCTCTTTGCCCGACTTCAAACCTCCTGTGAAGCTTCTCTCACCCAGCAGGGGGGGCTCTGAGGTGGGCAGTGTTGGTGACTGTGCAGCCTTTGAGCCTCCGTCGCTCCTCAATGCGCCCACCTCTCCATCTGAACGTGGGAAGCGCGTGAGGAAGCTGAAGAAGAGGAAGGTGCTGAAGAAGGCCCAAGGGACGGAGCAGCCTGAGAGCAGCGACACCGAGATAGACGGAGAGGCCTTGAGGCCGAGGTGGCTTCGACCTCGCAGGAGACCCAGTGGAAGCTCTCAGGTCAGCACCTCCACTCCGCCCTTAGAGGAAAGAGAGGGTGACGTGAACATGGAGGGCGGTGAGGAGGCCTCTGAGAGGCTGTTTGCAGACATCAGACCTGAGACAGAGGATTCCAAGTCCCCCAAACACATGGTGGAGCTCCCCCAGGTGGCCCCTGCTGAACCTACGATGAACTTGGATTCAGAGGAGAGCATGGAGGTCACTGCACCTTGTCAGCAGCCCCACACAGACGCCCTGGTTCCAGCTTCCCCTCCGGCCCAGGTCCCTGACTCCTCCAGACCTGAACCACAGAGCCTGGCCTGCAACGAGGTCACCTCCACCAGTGACATGGACGTGTGTCGATCCTCAGAGAGGTCAGACTCTTTACCTTGGAAACAATTTCAGCTCACAGTCCACTTATTTGCCTATTCTGGAGCTTTCAACCGAATCACTCATAATCTTTAAAAGTCAGAGCATCTACAGTTCGATGGTCACTGTGCAAACTCAATCTGCTGATGAGGACTGTGTGATTCACTCAAAAGCTCCAGAACGAAAGATTCATGGTAGCTGACATTCTGTCAGAACTTCACACTGCTTTTATTTGTCTTTTGCCTCAGCTAATGACCCACTATGATCTTTTGTATGGAGTCTAAATACAGATACTTTTATTCACAATTAAACCCAAACTAAAATCCCTCATCATTTCCTCCTTCTCTCCCCTCAGTGACATGCCGTTCCCCATCACATTGCCCAAGACAGTGAAGACCTCATCAGGTGAGTTCACCTCTGGAGGGCTGTTTGTGTTATAAAGTGTGATACTTAAAGAGAACCAGCGCGTACGACATGGTGTTCGTCCATTTGGAAATTGTTTAATTATGTGGATAATGGCACACATTTTAGACAGTCTCTCCTGGAAGACATTCGTAGTTTTGCACTCATTTGTTCACATTAATAGTGACAGAAATAATTATGGGAAAATGAAAAAGAGAGCTGGAGGGAGAAGTTAAAACCCAACTCAATCACTTCAACACACTCCATGCTGTGAGCCTCCATGTTTGAATACATATCCCAACTATAAAATCACACCAGCCTCTGAGCCGCCAGAATTAGACATGCCTTCCTCCTGGAGCAGGTTAAAATAGACTCTCTGAGTGCCCAAATTACTTTTTATGGGCACGATATTCATAGAGCTGTTAGTTGTGACGCTGTGTGAGCCTGATGATTGGGTGATGAACGGACACAGCTTTCTCAGAATGTGTATATTTAACCTGAGGTACACTGAACGCTGCTTTAAAGGATCATTCAGAGAAAAACGTACAAAACCCACACTTAGGAAATGATCTGGAGGACGTGTATTAGATTTGAGTAAATGATTTAAATTAGATTAAAACAAGCACCGTATATGACCTTGCTGAATCGTAACCTCAGTGTTGTGATACATATCGTCAGATTCTTGCCTTAATTTTAAGTTAATGGCATTTCTGCAAACTGCTCTTCATCCCTGTGTTTCCCAGATGCGTGCTCTGACCACGGTGAGGATGATTTACCCACCGAGGGTGTGTTCGAGGGCCATCAGGAGGCGGTGAACGCCATGCAGATCTACAATGGGCTGCTGTACACGTGTTCAGGAGACCGCACCGTCAGAGCCTTCGACCTGGTGGTGGGTGTCGAATTTCTGCTGCTGTTTGTCACGATGTTGGGATTTTTTTATTAAGTTCTTATTTTCTGCGGGCGCAGGAAAACAAACATGTTCTGTCTTGTTGTTGCAGAGCCATAAATGTGTTGGTGTGTTTGAGGGTCACAGCTCCAAAGTGAGCTGCCTGCTGGTGTCCACGGCTCCCAGTCTGCATCATCGCCTTTATTCTGGTTCCAGTGACCAGACCATCTGCTGCTACAGCCTCAAGGTGAAGACACACATCTTCTTTCACGCATTAATCACATTAACAATGGATACTTTTTGCAGCACTTAATGAATATTTAGTCATTCACTGGTCAGATACACATTATAGGTTTGTTAAGTAATGCATTATGTTTTTGTCTTTATTGTGCTGGTTGTTATCAACTCTACTATTGACCTTGATTTGAATTCAGTGGGAACAGTAGAAGAGTATCAGAAGTTGTTTTTCTTCTCTCCACATGTATAAAAATGTATAATTAGGATAATATTTTAAACAGCATTCACTTTCTTTTCAATGACTGCTTCAGTTCACACATTTCTTTCTGGATTCTGACGCTTAGTTGATGTCGTTTTATCGTCCACAGACACGAGAGCTGGAGCAGCAGTTCTCTCTGTCAGACCGAGTCCTCTGCCTCCATAGTCGGTGGAAGATTTTGTACGCTGGTCTGGCAAACGGCACAGTGGTGACCTTTAACCTCAAGGTGAGCCATGTGGTGTGCACAGAATATACATTGAGCAGTTAAAAAGGTCTGCTCTGCCTTTACTCCCTCTGTCCCAGCTGTCGGTGGTGTAGTTTTGGGGCCAAGTGGTGTCTCTCCTCTTAATCCAGAGACACCCACCTGCCTGTTGGGCAGCGTTAGTGAGGGCTTTGACGGCCTGACGTTGAGCCTGGCCTCGAATTCTCATGTCCTTTAGCAGCCTTGTTGATTTACCCACGAAGCCTCTGCAGCCAACTTTAACTGGGCAAACCTTCGCTTTCCAGCCACGTTGCTCAAAGCTGGCTGCCAGCTTGGTGTACTTAAGGCTCTTGGATTTGTAGGCCTCCTTCACAGCATCCTCTGAGGGCACAGTGAGCTCAGTGATGTAGATGAGGAGTGAGGAGGACCAAGTACAAGGTCTGGTCTGGGGTTAGCAGAGGCGATCTCAAATGGAAAGCATAGCTGCTGATTCAGATCAGCCAGTCTCGTGCCCCTCCCAGCTGGCTGATGTCTGATTTTACCGTACAGGCTTTGGATTGATTTGCACCTTTGCACACAAACTGTCTTGTAAGTGTGGGATGGAAAGATGGAGGAGATGGAGCATTGATGGGTGTCCGTCTGGTCTCCAGGGCAGCTACTAGACCTGCAAATTAATCGATAATGAAATCAAGCGTTAGTTGCAGACCTAATATGAACCATCACAGACCAGGTGTCACATGAGCAGCAACAGTGTGCTGCAGTATGTGCTTGTTACTTAATATAACCATCTGAAGGAAATATTTTCACACATTTAGTTTTTGCAGGAACTGGGAAAAAAACTCAAATGCATCATGTCAGAAAATGTATTTAACAGCTTTTCAGGAGAAAAGTTGGAAACACGTGACGGTCTATTTTGCATTCTTTGTTTAGACAAACAAGCAGATGGACGTGTTCGAGTGTCACGGGCCGCGAGCCGTGAGCTGTCTGGCCTCGTCGCAGGAGGGAGCCCGGAGGATCCTGCTGGTCGGCTCCTACGACAGCACCATCAGTGTGAGGGACGCCAAGAGCGGCCTGCTGCTGCGCACGCTGGAGGGACACACCAAAACTGTCCTCTGCATGAAGGTAACTGAGCTTCAACACTGAGACTACGTAGCTGTTGGAGTCTGTTTCAGCAGTGGAATGCACAGAAACAAACAGAGGAATTTAAAAAATGTTCATCTTGTAGGGAGTTTTAAACTTTTCTGTCAGAGTGACTTTAATTTGTGGTTGTGTGTGTGTGTGTCTCTCAGGTGGTCAATGACCTGGTGTTCAGTGGCTCCAGTGATCAGTGTGTCTACGCACACAACATCCATGTGAGTCCTCCTGTTTATCTCTTCATACACAAGAAGATTTGATGTGACAGTGTTACATCTTTATACTTCCTTCTTGAATGTAAAGGCCTTCTCCACAGCGCAGTGAAATCACAACCTATAATGTCTAATAAATGTACATCACACTTTATTTCCTGTGCCTCTCGTACAGACCGGAGAGCTGGTGCGGGTCTATAAGGGCCACAGTCACGCTGTCACTGTCGTGTCCGTCCTGGGGAAGGTGATGGTGACGGCTTGTCTGGACAAACTGGTCCGCGTCTACGATCTACAGGTCTGCATCCTTAAACCATCTCTGTCTTTTAAATGTATCTGTCTGTTAGCCACTCTGCCCTCTGAGCACACTGAGGATTTCTAAATAAAGTTTATTGCAAGTAAAAGGACAGTGTGCACGAATTCTCTCTCCTCCTGACTGTGCACTTTTCCTCATAAGCACCTCTCCCACATCTCCTGTTAGGCTGTACTCTCAATAAAGGGAAAATGCCCAAAAAATAATCTTAAAAAAAAAAAACCAAACCTGTTTTGTCTCCACAGTCTCACGACCAGCTGCAGGTTTATGGGGGACACAAGGACATGGTGATGTGTATGGCTGTCCACAAGAACATGGTGAGAGTCCTACTGATTGAAACTTAACAAGGAAAATATGTTAAAACACTGATTAGAGACATCACTGATCCTAACTGTAACCTGCTGGAGAATAAACTGATTTGATTGGCTCTCAAGCAGGATGATGATGGCCACAGTCATGTTTCATGTCACCTTTAATTAGTTGATATGTCTTTAACATATGATCTATACATGGTTTTTGGTATTTGGAAAACATGAGCCTAAAGTTTAGATCTTAACAGATTATTAATGTTCATTTTGTGTTTCAGATCTACACAGGTTGTTACGACGGCAGTGTGCAGGCTGTCAAGCTGAACCTGATGCAGAACTACCGCTGCTGGGTAAGATGAGGGACGGGGAGCAGAGCTGAGAGGTGGAGGGATGAGTTTATTCAGACGATGTGAGACTGTGATGTATTTAGGCAGCTGTGACACCAGAACACAAGAAGATTCAGGAGACGTTAACATAACTAATTAACAAATCTTGATGTTCAAATTTCATGTTTCAGATTGTAAAACATTTTTTCTGCCTCCAAACTCACCACAAAGCTTGAGAGAGTCAGAGCTAACAAGCACGTTGAATTTGGTTATCAACTCTTTGTTATCCCAGACTTCCTTCTTTAGACTCTGTTAATCATGTAATAGGGAGCGTTTGACTCCACTACCAGGTGAGCCGTGCACGTGATGTTGCCAGGTTAAAAAAGAGCCACCAGCTGTCTGGTGTTTAAAAGAGTATTAACCAAGTTTGAATGTGGACTCTCTTCATAATGTGTCAGTAAAAACGTTCCTGCAGCTGTGAGGGCTCTCTGGTCATTAGTGATTAACGATGTTGTTGTGTCGACAGTGGCACGGCTGTTCGCTGGTGTTCGGGATGATGGAGCATCTGCAGCAGCACCTGATCAACGACCACACCAGTACCAACTCCCAGACGCTTAAATGCCGCTGGAAAAACTGTGAAGAGTTTTTCTGTGCACGCAACAGCTCCAAGCAGGTATAAAAAAACAACACACAATTTAATGTGTTTTCAGTTTGTAGATCAGTGGAAAAAAAATCGTTTTATCACACTGGACAGTCGGAAAATCATTATCATGTTTGTGTGTTTCAGGGGATGCTGGTGCACATGAGGAAACACACTGAGGAGGAGATTGAACTGGAGCCTTAAGGGCTGGTGGTGGGAACGCCGTTTCTCCCCGAGCCCTCCTCCCTGTCCTGCTTCCTTTAACCCCCCTCCCCACTGTTAACCTCCCATATTGGGGGGGATGTTCTTGGGACCCACTTCTTTTAGCAGCGCTCCTGTTGAGCCTGACGAGTGGCGTCTGACGACTCCATCCTTTATGTTCCGTGTTGGAATCCAACCATAATACAATCATTAATGGAGGGTTGGTTGTGCTGTCATTTCTTTTTTTACGCTCTACAGAAACACGCCTTCCTCTCTCTCTGTCTGTCCGTCTGACCACTGCAGTTCCTCTTTTCACTGACCAAAGTACGACACACACGTGACTTTTTGTTTATTGAAGAAGCTTCAGCGTTGCCGGTATCAGAGGGCTTTGTTCCGCTTTTCTGTCCAAACTGCAACAGATCCCGATAATCGTCTTCCAGACTGGTCGGCGACAGTATGGCATGGGCTCAGAGATGTTTTTATTGTTGTTGTGCAGTTGTGATGTGTCATGTTGAGCAACCTGTTTATTCATTATTCAGTCAAAGTTAACTTTTTGTTTCTGATGGGGACGAGTGATTTAAAGTCTCCCAGCCGCGTTTTAGTTCGACGGTGTGGTTATTTGTTTTGAAGACGTTGAAGTGACACAAATTCATTTATTTTCAGTTTGATTTTTTTTTCTTTGTTTCAGTAAAAACAAATTTTAACATTTTTTTTGTTTTGTTTTGTTTGAAAATTAGGATCTTTTTTATTTTATTTTATTTTTTTTGTCTGTGGTTGTTGCTCAGTGATAATAAGGCGTTGAGGGACTTTGGTGCAGTGTGTGTGACTCGGCCTGAAGTTGCCATTTAAGAATTTACATTTGCAGTGATAACAGATCCAAGACGTGGTGGTGACGGTGGTGTGTTCGTTCCTACATGTGTGTATCTGTGTGGGTTTATTCTTCCTGAGAGTCAAGAGTGGTTTAACCCTGTTTTCCATGAGTGACATAATGTTTTTATGACACAGTGATGTTGTTTTTTTTGGGGAATTTATTTAATATTTGGAGCATCGAGCAGAAGGCAGAGGTATTTTCCACAGTGCAGATCGTTTTCTAAAGAAGTGTGGAGGTGAAGGATGTTTCGAGGAGGTGTTTGATGGAGGAGCGTGAAGGGAAGAATTAGGATTCATCTCCCATGCCATAACCTCAAGTTTGTAACACAATACCACTTTTTAAAAAGGCATATTCAACCCGTTTTAAGCCCACGCTCTCTTCGGCAGACTTTGGTGTGTGGTTACCGCTCTTGTGGTAGCTGAGGGGTTAATGTGACGTTCTCACAGCTGCCATCTTCCAAACTCGCCTCATGCGCTCGTTATTTATGTCTGAGAAAAGCGTGCAGCTCACCTCTTACCTGGCATTCCTGAGTTTCTTCAAGTTTTTCAGTTGTTGTCAAAGTTATGAAGAGATATTTTTTAAGAAAGTGCAATCTAAAACATTGTTATTAATAATAATAAAGAAAATGGTGCAACATCATTAAACAGTTGTCTGTGTTTTTTTTTAATGGTGCTTTTGATTTTAAAGCTCCAGATACGTTGATAGAAATGGAATATAATATAATAAATATATTTTCTTTAGTGTATAATTGCCTGAAAATAAAAATCACCGTTTATATCTCCATAGGGAGCCATGTTTGTACAGTACCCCAGAAAGGACAAACCAAACACTGGCCCTAGATAGTGACATTCACATTTTTGCATCAGCTGCTGCAGCTAGCAGCCCCGCTGCAATGAGAGGCTTCAGAAAACATTGATTTTTCTGCCTCCGTGCCAGCGATAGCCGTGTTAGGTTTTTAGTTGTCTGTCCGTCTGATTCTTGTAGACACGATATCTCAAGAATGCCTTGAGGGAATTTATTCAAATTTGGCACAAATGTATTCTTGGACTCAAGAATGAACTGATTAGAATTTGGTGGTCATAGGTCAAGGTTCTGTTACCTCATCCGTCTCTTTCTTGTGAACATACCTCAAGAACACCTTGAGAAAATTTCTTTAAATTTGGCACAAACATCCACTTGGACTTAATGATGAAGAGATTGGACTTAAGTGGACTGATCAGAATGCAAGGTTACCGTGACCTCGTCTGTCGCTTTCTTGTCAACATGATATCTCAAAAACACCTGGAGGGAATTTCCTCAAATTTAGCACAAACGTCCACATAGCCTTAAGGATGAACTGATTAGATTTTAGTGGTCAGAGATCAAAGGTCACTGTGACCTTGCATTCGTCTCATTTCGTGAACTTGATAACTCAAGAAGGCCTTGATGGAATTTCTTCAAATTTGACACAAACGTCCACTTAGACTCACAAATGAACTGATTAGAATTTTGTGGTCAAAGGTCACTGTGACCTCACAAAATATGTTTTTGGCTATAACTCAAAAAAATCATTCACTAATTATGACAGAATTTCACACAAATGTCTAACAGGATAAAATAATTAAAGTCAAAAGGTCAAAGGTCAGCTTGACCGTGACATCATCATGTTTTAACGTCATATCTCAGGAACAGAAGGGGAGACATTTGGTCAGATACTGAATTGGTGACTCTAAACAGATCTTCTCTGTTCAAAGCGTCCATGTTTTCACTGACATGGATGGAGACTGTAACTGCTACTTGACTGGCGCTCAGAGGTGTTCAACTGCGTGGCTGTAATTCTAGTTTTAACGTAAAACTGCTTTAGTCAGTGTTTTTACTGGTTTAAATCACCTGGTCAGTTTATATTGGAGAGGAAGAGACCTCCCTGTAAAAACCCTTTATGTTATTGGAGAAAAAAGGTGAGCACACATTAGCAGGTTTTAGGGCCATTCTCCGACATGCCAAACAGCATTAGAGAAACACTGATTTGTAACATGAAACTGCTTTATTCAGTGTTTCTGCCAGTTTAAATCAGCTGGTCTGTTTGTTTTGTAAAGAAAGACCTCTGTGGATAATTTTGCTCTCAGTAAAAACCTCCTGAACAGTGAACACTGAAGGAACGGCACATGGGAGAAGTTTTAGCTGGTTGCAATCTGCAGTCTTCACCACTAGATGCCACTAAATCCCACACACTGTTCCTTTAAATAAATCTCACGTCACGTCTCAAATCACATTTAAAAGGTTTAAAAAAACGCCACAATTTTCACATCAAGTCTACTGGTAACGCACTCAAACCAATAACTACACATTTATTTATTTATTTGGTTAAAATGGTTAAAAATGCAGTACACTCATTGACCAAAGCCTTAGTAGGAAAAAAAATCACAAAAAGCTGCAGTCCAACCCATTAGCCATATTCTTTCAAATCCATATATTTTATAACCTCGAACGTCGGCGTTAAAGTAAAAACTCGTCGGCTCCTCAGTTTTGTTCTTGAATCTCCTCCATCCACATGAAGAGCTGAAAGACGGGACAGTCGTCGTGGAGAAGCCTGAGTTTGTCCACCAGGGAGCGCTAGATGGCTCGTACCCAGCACAGTCACCAGGGAGAGTGAAGTGTGACTGATTGTTGAGGTCCACAAAAAGTCCAGCAGGAGTTTTATTGACAAAAATAAGTGATTAAAAACAGGGTGGTGCCTGGAAAGGGGGGGGGTTATCAGAAATATAACAGGTCCACCAGAGAGCCCAGTTCACTGGGGTGAATACAGGAAGAATGGCCTGTTTGATAACAGTAGAAGAAGATGACGTGGGAGGGTGGTACTGTAGAAGGAGCTCTGTGAGGTATTGTGACAGAAAAAAAGAGGTTGTGTGTGTTTGATGCCTGAGAAAAAGTACGGGACAAGAGACTTTGGGGAAAAAAAAAAAAAAAAAAAAAAAACAGGCTAATGGCTGAAAGGAGAGACTGATATTTCGATGATAATGAAAAGACGAGAGCAGGGAAAGAAATGCAGAAAGCCTGAGACCCAGAAAGAGGAAGAAAAGATGAAGTTGAAGAAGCATGTTGAACATCTCAGAGTAGAAAGAGCAGAGCTGAGGAGGGAGGGGAGGCTGGAGGTGAGGTGGATGAGAGCTAACGACGATCGGGCACACTGAATATTGAGGTAAAGGCTGGCAGGTCTGGTCCTCGTGTGGAGTGGAGCTCACCTGGAGGAAGATGGGCCTGTCTAGGCGTACATGGTCAACTGGAGCCACTGAGGACGGAGAGACGGACAAGAGTCAGTGAGTCTGCTTAAAACCCCCGCTGGACATTTTATATTTAACTTAGACTTCACATGAAAAATGCGTGAGTGATAGATTGATCATAAATATCTGAGTAAGAGTTTAATAATTTTCCCTGAGGCAAAAGCTTCATTTTTTAAATCAGAAATAGTCAGAAGAGGTAAAGTTTCCAGTATATACAAAGAAAATAGCATAGATTAGAGAAAAGTCTGAGTATTTCAAATTAATTTTGTGTTGTTCAAGGTTGTTTTTTCATATTTCCTCTCCTGGTGATCATCCAGGGTGCTTCTACTGATAGATTTTGGTTCGTATTCTCTAAATAATCTTTAAAAAAAGTTCTGATGTCACATTAAACCCAACAGAACATTGAGTTATATCCAGTTACTGAGCTAGTTTAGAAAAACCTTTGCTTCAGGTTGATGCTTCAGCAGTAACAGCAGCACAGCACACATCAGCTGCCCAAAGGAAAACATGTACTATATATCTGAGTACAGTTTATAGGTAGCATGTTGTCACAGCTCTCACCTCCAGGACACTGAGTCTGATCGTACCATCTCCATCCTGATCGAAGGCCTGGAACGCCCCTGGAGAGACACAAGCATCAACATGAGTGAGACACACTACATGCAAGAGCTCTTTAAACTACTTTAACATACACAGACACACGGTGCAGGGGCTCAGAATGACAACACAGTCATGATTAGCCACCTAATGAGTAATGTTTTATGATACCAGACCCAGGTGACCTTGTTTTCGCCTCTTGTGCAGCGCTGATAGCGGCTGTAGTCAAAGTATAATTGTTCAGAAATAGAAAATAAAGGCTCCTTTCTCAGCTTTTCCCAAAAACCCTCCTATGACAGTCAAAGGGTTTTAGCAAAAGGGAACATGAAGCTGATTATTGATGGATTAATTTCAGCCCCTGGGGTGAGACTCCTCTGAACCTGACGCTGGAATTTCATCCTGAATCTACACAGTGTCAGTTATTATTATTTATTCATAATTATTCCTGCACATTTTAAAACAGATAAATTGTGCATGTCCATCCATTTTCATCTGCTTTTCTGGGGCGGGGTTGCGGGGGCAGCAGGCAAAGCAAAGCATCCCAGACATCCCTCTCCTCAGCAACACTTTCCAGCTCCTCCTGGAGGACCCCAGGGTGTTCCCAGGCCAGATGAGATATATAATCCCTCCAGTGTGTTCTGGGTCTGCCCCGGGGCCTCCTACCAGTGGGACATGCCTGGAAAACCTCTAACAGCTTCGCCTTCTGGATCAACTCCCTCTTCACCGCTGATCCATCTCACACTCCATTCTACCCTCACTCATGAACAAGACCCCCACATACTTAGACTCCATCGCTTGGGAACCAGAGGTTGCCTCAGTACTTTCTTTTTTATTTTTAAATAAACACAAAGGCTTCCTCCACAGAGAATCTTGCGTCAGTGATTGTGTTTGTTTGTTTGTTTGTTTGTTTGTTTGTGAGGCAGCGACTTACTGAACATGGCTTCGAGCCGGACCAGACAGCTGATGAAGCTGTCGAAGTCGATGTTCATGTTCTCGTTTGCGTAGCGCATGGTGATGATGTCGTACAGCTGGTTGTTGAGACGGAAGCCTGAGCGGGACACAAGACACATGACTGTACAGTGACGACAACATTTAGAGGGTGAGTTCAAGCTGTAAGTTCATCCGCAGCACACACTTTCATTAAATGTCTTTAAACACGCATGTTTACGTATAAAATATGATTCAATATCATGAGCTCACAATGACCCCAACATAAGTCCATGACTGATAAACATCTTCTGCTCTCAGAGACCATTTTTTATATTTCAGGGTTCAGGTTCAGACTGATTTGCTGGTTTGCCAAAACACAAATAGTTCAAGCTGAAAAAAAGAGCACTAAAGGAACACTTAAGTCACCAAATGATCATTTGCATATCAGTAACTCACCCCGTCTTACAACAAGTTAGTAATGAAAACTTTGTTTTTCTCGCATGTCTCCACGGTGAACAAAGAATCCTAAACTGGAGGAAATCCTTGATGCATCTAAGTCACGGGGGGGCCACGTTTAACATCAGCAAAACTACATCAAAACATCTGTTTACAGTCATACAACTCGTGCAGAATAAGGAGACACACGGCAAAGGGCCACAGGTTGGAATCGAATCTGGACCACTGCACCCCAAGTCCCGTCCAACGAAATCCCCAAAAAACAGACAAAAGTCCTCAACTCCACATCCACGACTAAATAAATGAGACTCAGATTATACTGCACAAGTAGTGTCAGTTTGTAAACAAATGTTTTGATGTAGTTTTACTGGTGTTAAACCTGCCCCTCCCACATGACTTAAATTCATCAAGGATTCTCTCAGTTTTTGGATTCTTCGTTCACTATGAGGTCAGGTGAGAAATACAAATTTATCTCCATGAAATCAGCGTAACACAGGGTGAGCAACTCATACACACATGATCACTTGGAGGGTGAAGTATTCCTTTAAGAGTCATTTTCAGCAGCTTTGATCACATTTGTAGAATCTGAAAAACCACTGTGAAGTACTTTTCCAAGTGTTAAATATTCGAGTATTGTAAACAACAACCTTAAAGGATCAGTTCAAGAACATTACAAACATCCCAGGTAATGTCTGGTCCCTCAGGTTGTTTTATTTACTGACATTTTGAGATTTCTGCCTCTAAAACTTCTCCTTCCAGAGTTAATAGAAATCTAAAATTCCCCAAAATCTGCATGGATGTTTTTAATAGGTGGAAAAAAAAATCTGTCTTTCTGTAATGTGGCTGAACTGAGAGAACAGAATAAGAAGAGTTATTACCTGCGTCATTGACAGCATTCCTCATCTCGTAACTGTTGATGCTGCCGGTCTGATCAGCGTTATAGTGCTTAAAGATTCCCTGAAAGAGATCGAATCTGTGTTAATCTGATGGGAACTACCAGAGTCTTACTGCTGTTATATATAGAGAGAAAGAAACCTGAGTTCCCACCTGCCACTGTTTGATCTTATTCCACAGATGTCTGAACTCCTGAAGGTTGAGTCTACCTGTCCCGTCCATCTGAACACAAGCAGTTAAGACCAAAAACCAAAAGTGTTGAGCCTGGAACTGACCGTCCAAATTTTACTGAACAATCAATACTTTACTTTAAATCATTTAAGTACGTTGAGCTGATAAAACATACACACACTTTTACAAGGTAAGGTTTTTCACAGCAAGTATTTTTACTTCAGTAAAAAATCTGAATACTTCCACTACTGGTGTGTTTAAATAATCACTAACTTACTGTATCAGCTGAGTGGACTGTATAATAATTTAGTGTGTTGTCTTTGTATATGGGATGCCTGCGCTACCTGCTAAGCCACAGGCGCCCCGACATCATAGTTTGATTCAGAGATTGACTGGTATTGGTATATCCCATCAGGCAGTGGGCTGGTTTGTGAATTACCTCTCAGAAAGCTCCTAACGTGTCCAATTTGATGGGCTCACCTTGTAAAGGTGTACCCCAAGGTTGTGTTTTAGGTCAGCTGTTATTTTTGATCTATATCCGTAGTTTAAATCAAAACGTGGATGGTACCAACTTTAATTTCTATGTGGACGATACAGTGATGTATTGTGCTGGTTCACAGGCTGTCTTTAATTTTGTCCAGACTCAGGTTTCTCAACTAAAGGTGGTTTTAAATGCCAATTAAAATAAGGTAATGTATGTTTCAAATGCTAGAACGAAGGCTGTGAACACTCCTGATGTTATTACTGCTCAGGGAAAGATGTTAGAAGATGTCTGTTGTAAGAAATATCTCAGTATTTGGCTAGCTGACTCCCTTACTTTTAAACCATCCATACATACATACATTTCCAACTGCCTATCCAAAGCCGGATCATGGGGGCAGCAGGCTGAGCAAATACCCCAGACGTCCCTCTCCCCAGCAACTCTTTCCAGCTCCTCCTGGAGGACCTCGAGGTGTTCCCAGGCCAGATGAGATACATAATCCCTCTAGCGTGTTCTGGGTCTGCCCCGGGGCCTCCTACGGGTAGGACGTGGCAGCGAACACCTCTAACAGGAGGTGTTTTTATGTGCTCTGCTGTCCTTCCTTGGAATAGCCTTAAAAAAGATTTAAAACTAAGAGAGTTGGTCTCTGCCTGATTTTAGAGCTCACATAAATACAACGAATCAGTTGGTTCTTGTCATTGTGCGAACGTGTTTTAATATTTCTACATGTTGCTGTGCATCATTCATGTTTTTATTGTGGTTATTGTTGTTTGTAACTTGTATCTCCCTTGAAAGAGAGATCATTGATCCCACCAGGACTTACCTGGTTAAACATGTTGGATGATAACAAATGTATGTTGAAGTGAGTTATCGCTGTTTTAGTGTGGTGACTTGAGGCCGAGGCCCTGTGGGCATCATCACAGACCCTGCCATGGGTCTCGGCAGATTGTGCCTCCTACAGACAACACAGCCAGCCCGATGCACTCGATACAAAGGATACGTCCATCAGAGCAATCATGCTCCTGCAGCTCTCCAGGCTGAAGCCCTCTGTGTTCAGGTCCTTGTCTGGAGGGAATACAACCAAGTGCAAGACTTAGAAGACAAACGATAACGACAACAGTTCTATATCATGTCTGTAGGGAGTTGACTGCAGAGATTTATGCTGTCAAAACCTACTATCCAACATATAGATTCTTTCTGGACCAAATATCTGCACACAAATACGTTTTAAGCATCTAATATGTGCTGTTGGGGTTGGTTTTAGCAACTGATACAAATCACTAAATGTTAAAGAGTCACACACCGATCAGCCACAACATTAAGCCACTGACAGGTGAAGTGGACTGATCATTTTGTTACAATCCAATGTTATGATGAGATACCTTTGGTCCTGGCGTTCACCTGACCCACCCAAACACTGCTGCAGACCATATACACCCCTCATTACAACATTAAGTGCTCAACTCAGTACAATTCTCCTCCTCCATCTTTGATTTGATTTGATTTGATTTGAACTGAGCGTTAACATGACAGTGATGCTGTGATAAACAGTTCAGCTGATCTAACTAGACTCACGTTTGGTGATCACTCTGTTGAGAACGTTCTTCAGTTCGTTGGCTGTGATTTCCATGTCCTGCGAGAGCGGCCAGACAAGAGGAGGAGACAGTAGAAAGAAAAGAAAGAGACGACCATTAAAATTTGACTTTGATCACATTGTTAATGTCTTAAGATGTTAGTTGTAAAAGCTGAAAACAAAAGTTAATAAGGACCATTCCATAAACACAAACTAGTTATTTTCTTATCTGTATGTTTGATGTCTTGCTGTACTTCTTGTACTCACATCACCGGCTATCTCCTGAAAAATAGTCCTGAACTGCTGGTCCTCCTCGCTCTCTTCCCCCGCTGAGGCCGGCGCCGGCTGAGGCGTCATGGAGCCACAAAGGAGAAAGAGATAAAGAGACGAGAGGGAGAGGATGTGAAAGGAAAATATGTTTGTGAATAACTCTCTTTATACAGAACACAGCTGCCTTCATGGGTTTTTATTATTTAGCATCTTTAAAGGGACAGTTCAACCCAAAATCAAAACAACACATTTTCCTCTCACTTGTAGTGCTGTTTATCAGTCTAGATAGTTTTGGTGTGAGTTGTTAAGTGTTGGAGATATCGGCTTCTCTCCAGTATAATTGAGCTAGATGTCACTCGGCTTGTGGAGCTCAAAGTGCCAAAAAACTACATTTGAAAAACTCCAGAATCCAGAAATCATGACCCGGTTACTCAAGATAATCCACAGACCTTGTTGTGAGCAGTTTCATGTAGGAACTATTTTCTTTGTACTGAACTGCTCCCGCCAACTGTATCACTGCGCAGAAGGAAGAGTACATCTACTGCTAGCTCACTGAACATCACTGAGCTGGCTAACATTACAGCTCAGCTGAGGAAAACGACTTTAACATTTACATTTCGCACTGTCACAAGCATGAGTCTCCTGTTCATGAGTAGATGCACATGTCCTTCTGCTTTGTGATAACATTGGCAGGTATAGTTTGGTAAAATATGTATTTTTGATTTGGGGGTGAACTGTCCCGTTAAGAATGAATGATGGATGGTGAACATATGGACGGAATATTTTTAACATATGTTTAAATGTGACTACGTTCTCTAGGATGCAGAACAACACTGCACTCTTTACTGTGGTTTTCATGTAAGAACAGATTTAAATTTCTCGGATACAAATATGGAACAGAAACTAAAGCTGCAGAGGAAGGGAGCTTTGTCATGCTGCAGCTCTTAAAGGGTGACTTTGGTATTTTTCAACCTGTAACAGATGAGGAAAAGTCAGCGTCTCTTGGAGTCATAACGGGAACCAAAGGAAACTTACCACTGGATGATCGGCCTCGATCCTGTTCTCTATCTCCCTGGGTGAAGACGAACAAACAGCAGTCATCATGGTGACAACAACATCTCATCTGGACCACAAGCCTGTGCACTCATCTGTTTACTACAATCATGTTATTAAAGTCTGAAACATCACTGACTCACTACAGCATCTCTAAATACTCACACTGGACTGCAGAGACAAAATGAATCCACAAACAGTGACAGAGGCTGTGAATAAAATGTGTTAGTTCAGTACCACCTGCTGCTTCCTCCTGTCAAGAGAGTTTTCTCTTGATTTCTCTGATTTTGGGGACTCTTGTTTGTAGAAATCGTCCTCTTCTTGATTTTGTATATGATGGGGGTTAAGATAGTTTGTTAGTTACTATGTTATAACCCACACCCTTCTAACTAACTAATGGTATTTGCACATCCATCCCACAGCCTGATTCACAGCCGGTCCCGGTCCATCAGAGTGCAGGCCAGCTCTGCGTGCTGTCTGGTCCTCCAGGGCAGTGGGGGTGGAGGTGGGTGGGGGTTGGGGTGGATGTTTGTTGAGGCTTGAATATGCAGTATTGAATACTTTGAAAGTTTACCGGAGCGTGCCCAAATCTGAAGTCGCTTGTCCTAAAAAAGATTCCATAACAGCTTCGAACTGGGGCCGATTTCTTCCAGTTCTACAAATCAAATCGCCGTTAAAATTGTTTGTTCTTGGTGGTTTGTGTCCCACCCGCCATGCACCCAGACAAAGCCCCACCCTCATCAACATACACACAAACCCGCACTGTAACATGCACATGGAGGGTGGATAAATCAGTCCTGCTGCTGCTACTTTAAATATCTACAAGTAGAGCTGGGTACTGTCGGACATTTTGTTTCTATTTTGTCACGTTACATTTGGGATATTTATCGTGCTAAAACAAATGCACATTTTATCATCTACAAAAGTAACATTTGAGATATTTTCAGTGTCTAAAACACACACTGTCTTTTCTGAATGTAAAAAAACTCCAGTTGTGATTTCTCACAAAGTTTCAGTTTTAGGATATTACAAGAACTTTTGAGCCCAAACTGACTTTACATCAGTTACAGACAAGCGGCAACCTCCAGAGCTGAAAAATGAAGTGAATGCGTAAAAATGCCAAAAACTGCAGTTCCTCTAATATCCACTTGAGGCTGACTCCAAGAGCGAGTCAATCCCCACAGACCTCTGTGTTTAAATGTCCAACTTTACAGCAGAAATAAACATGTTTACAGCCTGGTATAATAAAGGTTTTGGTTTCTATAGCTCATTTCAATATTAAAAACAACTGCATGGAGGGTGAATTTTCATATAACTCACCTGTTTAACAGTTATTAAGGCTTAAATTTCTGCATATTTTAGGGTGCCGTTGAGTTGAGTGACAGCTAGGTGCTGTTCACTGACAAGTTGCTGCCACGGCAACAACGCTGGTTGGGTAACGTAACGATGGCGTAACCCCAGATTCACAGAGTATAGGCGTAGTCACCGCAGCTGTTGCTTTCTCAGTCTCGGTCGCCTTAAAGCATCTTGTTTGGCATTTAGTTGCACTAATAGACCCTCGATTTTGTTTCGATTATTTAAACCTGTTTTTTGCTAGTGAAAATTAGCATTATCACAATTAACCATAGACTGTAAATACATTACGTTAACGCAACTAGCAGCTAACGTTAAGCTGAAAACACATCGGCACCGCTGCAACTCGTAAACAGACAACCACGCAAAGTTTTTGCTACTTTTACGTTTTTGAACCACATTCTCATTTTTCATTATCTTCTACAAAAATGTATTAATTGAGAAAATAACTGTTGGATTAATCTATAACAATAATAGTTAGTTGCTGCCTGAACCAATGATGCAGCCTTTTTGTGAGGTGGAAATCACAACTGGGTTTTTCAAACATAATCCTGAGGAAAAGGCCAAACTCTTAAAGATC